>NW_028227264.1:87512500-87727500 GCF_978045245.1 Mus caroli
CAACATGTCATGGTAGAAGCATGTATCATAGCAAAACCTCATTGTCTTATGGCCAGGATGCAACAGAGAAGAGGCCAGAATCCCACATCTCCTTACAGAGGACATGCCTGCTGACTTGAAAGCCTCCAACAAGGTTTTACCAGTAGAAACTTCTATAGTGACTTGGAATGTTCACCGAGCCTTTAACTCAGGTATCTGAGCGATACTTATCCACACTACAGATTTGTCTCTGACTCTCAAGGGTTTAGGTCCACCTTGCAATGCAAAATTACAATCACCATGTTCAAAATCCCAACTTTAACTGTTTCAATATTGCTTAAAAGTCTAAGTCCAAAGTTCTCTGAAATATAAGGCAGTGAAGCATGAGTTATTACTAAAAACAAAATAGAAAGCTACATACTTCCAAAATACAATAGTGGCATAGGCACAGTCTAAAAAATTAAGTCCCAAGGAATTGAACCAAAGCAAGTCTGAAATCCAGAAGAACAAACATTAATTTCTATTAGTCTGTGTCTTTATCTAGGACACGATGTGGTAGGATATGTGTTCCCCAGGGTTTGAACAGCTCCTCCCCTCTGTCTTTGTTGATTACAGCCCACTTGGCTACTCTAGCTAGCTAGCTTTGCACATCATCTTAGCTTCTCTTGGTAGGCAGTATATGCCTCTGGCACCTGTATCCTCATGGGTTCTCCACTGGAGTGCCAGTTTCATGTGTAAACCCTGTGCAGCACAGACTTCTCAGGGGCTACCTTCAGAACACTAAGCATACAAATAACGCTGCCTGACCTCCAGGCTTTCCTTTGAAGCTTTCTTACAGGCTTCAGTGATTCCCAACTCTAATGAATGTCTGCAAAATCAGCATTACATGAATAATGCTGAGGTTGGCTGCGAGCATGAACTTTGCCTGGCCCACCAGAATCATGGCCATGGGGCCCTTTGAGCAAACTTTGCTGGATGCACACTAAAGGGAACCACAGGGTGCTTCTGAATGTGCCTAGAGAAATAGCTTTCCTCAAACCAAAGTCTTTGAAAACAATTTGAGTTTTTACATAGTTGAGCCTGTGATGGATACAATGGCCTTCAGACTGCTTAGCTGCCTTCACAGTAAGTTTTGTATTCTCCCATTGCAAATGCTTGTCTCTTCCTTAGCCATACCTTAATTATACATATATAAACATATATATCTAACTAATAATATATGTATATATGTATAATATAATAAATATATACATAAGTATTATATTATTAATTTAATTTATATATAATTAGATGTAATATAAACAATATAATTATATATTATATTTATATAGTATATATGCTATATTATATATAGTATAATTATATAAGACATTATATTATTTATATATCATATATTATTATATTATATGCCATATATCTTATATCTATCATATATTATATATCACATATTATATACAATTATATTATTTAATATATTATTAATTATATATTATATATTTGACACACATACATATACCAGTATGCATATTATACATACACACACATACACATATTTATGTGTGTATGTTTATACATATACATATATATATACACATATATATATATGTATATGTATATATATTCCTTTCTTGCAAAGTTGCAAATTTTTCAAATCATTCTGTCTGTCCCTCTTTGCTTCTGATTCTCACAATAAATTTGGCTACATGAAGATTGTAGTACCCCTGTCACTGTCTGAGTGCTTGCCTGACTTGAACTCTCCGTGAACTAATGACCTAGGCCATTATCTTTGAGCGTACCCTCCCACAAACACTCAGAGAATGGAAAAATGCATCTAAACTCTTTGCCACAATATAACATGAGTAACTAGGCTCAATTTTCAACAGAAACCTCACCAGACTAGTATTCTAGTCAACATTATAGGCTTTTCCTAGCCCATTCCAACAAACTCTCAAAAAAGTCCTCCTTCAAATTAAGTCTAAAGGCACTTCCATGCCACCACTTACACTGTCATGCCAAAGACCACTCCACTTCTCATTACCAGTTTCCAGTGTTAGCTAGCCTTATATTGCTATAATAAGCACTGTAAAGTTAATAAGGAAAGGTTCAATTTGGTTCACAGTTCTGGAACTTTTAATCCATGATTGGTTGACTTCATTATTGGGGACCATTAGCAAGTAACATGGAAGAAACACATGGCAGAGACCACTTCATGGTCAGGATGTAAAAGGGAAGAGGAGTAAGGAGAAAGAACAGGGAATAAATGTGATAAAAATATATTGTATTTGTATATTATATTATATGTATGTGTGTGTATGAAACAACAAATCAATGTATGAGATCAGAGAATTAATAAAAAATTATAGTTTAAAAAAAAAGAATCTGGGTAAGTACAGTGGTAGAGACCTTTAAACCCAGCATTCATGAGGCAGAGATCTCTTGAGTTAAAGGTAGCCAGCCTGGTCTACAAAGTGAGTTCTAAGATAACCAGAAGATTACAGTGAGACCCTGACTCAAAAACCCCAAACCAAACCAAACAAAACAGGAGCAAAACAACAAACAAACACAAAATCAAAAATCTCTCCACCCCTAACATCCATTCTGAAATCATCGCTTCTTTTCTGAATACTTGCTGTCTGGGCATACGAGACTGAAATGGTTTGCTCCTATATGCTTCTCTCAATTCCTACACAATTCTTCTAAAAAGGCCTGAGGCCAATCCATAGGTCAGCTTCTAACCGAATCCTTCCCAGATTCCTCACATGGAGTTAGTTGACACACCCTACCCATCATGATAATATCACTTGCCTTGAAAGATGAAAGAGCCACTGGATGGGGTGAGGCAGGAGAATGACAGTGATCTAATTTATGATTGTAAAGGATGACCCTGGGTTGTGTGAAGAGCAAGAGAGGATACAGACCAGATGGAAAGTAACTGAACGTTAGTCCAGGTGACAGTTAGTCCAGTAACAGTGACTCCCACTAGCAAAAGAAGTCACAAGACTTGGCAACAGATTAGACAAGAGAAATGAAGAGAGAATGGGCTCTAAAAATAACCTCCAAAACATCGACAAAACATTGCGATTTACATCTGAAATGTTAAGAAACATGGCCTTGAAGTTTCCAGCACCAGCACTAGGTGGAATGCAGTACCACTCCTGAAATACAGAAACCACAAGTTGCCCTGTTGTTTATTCATGGTCGTTTGTACTTTGCTCTGAGTTGCATTTGTGCAAAAGGCAGGACATGAGTTTGGTTTCAGGTATGGAAGTGACAACCCAGGAGTAAATAATGCACAGGCATTGGGGAATCTTTGAATGAGATCAACATCTGAGGTAGAGTTTTGAGAATTGCTGGCATATAAATGGTAATTAGAGAGAGAGCTGGACAACATAACCCAGGAAGCTTGAGTGGCATTAGAGAGGAAGAGACCAGAGTGCACCCAGCTACTGTTGTGTTCTTCTTGCCCAAAGGGTTAAATTAACTGCTACTTCTTCCTACCACTGCTTCCATTTCCCCCCACTCGGCTGGGTTTCCTTCAGGAAAACTATTCCTAATTGGGTCCAAAGATACTTTCTTTGAAAGTTCTTCCCTGTCTCATTCTGCCAAACCTCTGTAAAGCATGAGAACTACCTGTAACAATGTCTGTTAAGGTCTGCTTGACTGCTAGTCTGTAATTCTCTCCAATTCTGGTTCTCTCCCTCGCTCTTCCTTGCCTTCTTTCTCTCGCCTTCAGTTCATAGCTTGGACATCTGCTCTTTCATTCCTAACACTTCTAGGACCTACGGTGATCTCATCTATCTAAACCTCAACTGCTGCTTATGTGCAAAGCAGTTCAAATTTTTGTTATTAATTAATTTAGAACTGGTCTTTGTAGCCACACATCTTGCCTTGGGCTTTCAAAATCTGGCTTTGTGCCACATTTTAAACCATAACTCTTATTATTCTCCCATTTTAACTGAGTAGAAGCCTGTGGTTTCCTCATTGCTCCAGTACCTGGAATGCATTTCCAGCCCCTGATACACCAATCCTTCCAATTTGAAATATGTTGTTCACCTCTCTCCAGATTCATACACCTATCAATACCAACATCACATTTTCCGTGACCATTTGGTTCACATCTGTCTGGAAATGATCATTTCTGTGTTCGGAACTGATTGCCCTCCTCCCTTAGCAAACCTTTACCTGCAGGTTTATTTCATTTCATTAAGCATGGTTCCATGCCTAACTATAGTGCTTGTCTTAGTTATGGTTTTCTTACTGTGAAGAGACACCATGACCAAGGCAACCCTTGTAAAAGAAAACATTTAATTGGGACTGGCTTCCAGTTTAGAGCTTTAGTCCATTGTCATCAGGATGGGAAGCATGGCAGCATGCAGACAGCTATGGTGCTGGAGCAGCTGAGAGCTCTACATCTTGATCCACAGGCATGCAAGAGAGACTGAAATTCCATACTGGGTGGAGCTTGAGCATAGGAAACCTCAAAGCCCACCCATACAATGAAGCACTTCCTTCAACAAGGCCACACCCATTCCAATAAGGCCACACCTACTAATAATGGCACTTGCTATGGCCAAGCATTCAAACACATGAATCTGTAGGGGCCAAACATATTCAAACTACCACAGTACTCTGCACATTTATTGATTGGCTGAATAAAGGTCAGTAAATATGCAGAATCAAGACTTCTATGATTCCATTGTCAACTATAATCATTATCATATCATTATTCAGACAGAAAATAATTCTAAGAAATATCCAAATGTTGAAAATTTAGCTAGATGCATTTGTATTCTAAGAAGTAGGCGTTCTTCCTGTGGTTCTGAAAGACAAACTGAGAGAAGGAGATGAATTACACATTGATGTCATCAGAGCATAGTATTTCTAAACACGATTTTATTTTAAAAGAAATGCAAAAAGGAAAACTTTTCAAGTTACACCAATATCATTAACCACATTTCCCTGGCTTGTGACTCACCAATTTTATGTGAATTAGTTCAAATTTCATGGTAACATGATTCCATGTAATAGCAGAAGCGATCATTTAAAAGAAACGTTAATGTTTGATGTAATCCAACTAAGTCACAAACTACATGTACTCACAGTTTAAAGATGTCCTTCAACAATGTAGATATCGTAAATAAATAGTTTGATACGTACTAACTGGAGCTTTGTCGCTGTAGTCACTGGGTTACAAGGCAAATTCGACACTCTTTTGCCACTGCATACTTCACTGCTTCAGCAAGACAAGTGTTGCCTTCACTTGTCTTTCACCTCTGCAGAGGCTAAGGCTTGACCCCATTTTGCTCTGTAGAAGTTGATAGGTGATCATCTCTAAAGAGACAAGACTACTGCATACGCTTAGTGTTTCTAATCAACCTAAGTTTTCCGACTGCTTTCCAACATGAATCTTTTCCCCGTATTTGGCTTGTTCTAAGACGTTTTCATTGGTAAGTACCGTTTATGTGTAAAATCTTTGATGGTGTTTTTTCCTGTTATACATCTATACTTAGAACAATTGCGACCTGCTAAATATAATGGAGTCACTCAACAGTCATTGAACTGAGTTCTTATTCCTGAGACAATTAAATTATATACTAGGTGAATAGGGTCTAAATTATTGAGCTCTCTTTGAAGCAGAAAATTTCTTTCAGGAGTTAACTAGGTAGAAAGCTACAGTGGTTCTCCTGGGATGGCTCTGGAAATGAAAGCTGACCACAAGGGAAATCAATGTGACAGGCCTTAGCTCTGTTAGATTTAACCACCTATGAAAGATGGGCCTCTGTCATGCACATCAGGAGGCTTATAAATTGGATGCAGGCAACTCGATCACTTTCAAGTGAAGCTTTCTCTGGGGGTGGGGGGGATTGCAAAGAATGGTTTTTATAATTCCTATAGTAAAAAGAGCATCCACAGTGAATTAGCAGCAACTGGGGTTAGGCAGGCCCCCTTTCCCAAGCAGATTCCCCAGGAACTGTTTTTGTTTCTTGGTTTTTGTTAAAATGAGATCCAAGTTATGGTTTCATAATTTCCCCGACACTGGCCCTAAAATGAAGTTACTACAGCCCTTAAACTGGATTGACGCCACTTGTTGCATAGCAAAATTTGGTCCAAGATTCAAACCAAACTGAATGCTTGAGGGTTTGGGTTGTTTTGAGTTTTCTAAACTTCAAGCTTAAATTTTCATGAACCTTATTGCACTTCCTGATCTTTTCTGGGAGAAAGAGTGGAAAAATTGACCAGTTTGGTGCCAGTGTTAGAAGCAGCCAGCTTCTAAGCATTCTCATTAATAGCAAGGAGAGAGGACAGGCCTAGAAGGCATGAAGTGGATCACCTACTCTGGAATGATATATATGTTTAATTCTGACAATTTCTCTTACAATATACTCTCCTAGTTCCTCCCACTTAAAGTATAAACTAGCAAAATCAGAGGGCTACATTCCTAAAACCAGAATCATATTTAAAAATCAGTCTTTTTTGTTCTCAACAGATAACTATCAGCTATCCGACAAAGGACAAGCAACTATTAAGTAAATATAGATACATAGTATATGCTCTTTGTGAGAGCTGAATGAAAAAGAAATAGATGACCCGACTTAAACCTTTGGACTTGAAGATTTGCTGAATTCCACAGGTATTTCAGTAGAGTGAGACTTGCATAAGAAAAAGAACCCATGCATAACTCCAGGGTAAGAGAAATTAACTTCACAGAAAAGCCATTTGGAACGTGGAAGAAAATACAAGCCATGGATTAGACAGATGATTAGGGGCTGCATTCATCTCAATAAATTCACAGGCTTCTGTGAGCAATTGCACTCACAGACATGCACACACAGATAGACCTACACATTAAAAATTAATCTTTAAGAAATACTAGAATACAGATCGCTTCATTTGTCCCAAATAGAAACACAGTCAAATATAACCTGCTATTCTTCCAAAGAACTTAACAGAGGCAAGACTGGTGCAACCTATTCAGATTCTGAATCACTACTTCCAACAATATTTGAAGCTAAAATGCACCTCATATGGCAGCATGTTGCAGCAAAACTGACCATAGGTCAGTCACCAGGTGTGGGGAGGAGTCTTAGGGTATCGACAAAGAGGAAACTGTTAATCACAGATAAAGCAGGAAGGGAATATTGAAGATCAAGGAAACGGTTAAAATTATGCATTGGTTCAAGGGGAAGGAAGTCTCAGCCCTCTGGGATGGGCTGGAATCAGCACAGGATAGCCACTGATTAAAACAAGTAATGTGAGTTACAAATCAACCTGAAACAGCCATTTCCACAACAAAACGAGCTTCTTGTGATTCTAATAAAACTAAAGTAGCAGAGGTAATTTTAGCTCATATTTTTATATAATAGAATTTAATTTTAAAAAGCTCAGGATACAGATGATCATAAAGAAAATACATTTACTCCAAATGCTACTTTGAGAAATAGTATTGCTAAGTATACAACTTTAATTAAACACACATATAGAAATTAAATATAAGCTTATTTCTAATGTACTCAAAGAATTGTATTGCTTCAAGTACATACATTCATTATTATTATTATTATTTACTGTTGTTGTCTTGTTTTGTTTTTCTAAGACAGGATCTATGTAGCCCTGTTTGTCCTGGAACTCACCATGTAGACCAATCTGGCCCTGAACTCAAAGAGATCTGCCTTCCTCTACCTCCCAAGTGCTGGGGTTAAAAGCATGCACCAAGACCATATATATCACTCATATGTAGACATACACATATAAATGTATATCACACACAATCACAAAAACAAGGAAGTTTTCCTAGTTACTAATAATGCCCTACTCAGAATTATTTTTCCCTTGCAGAGTTCTAACAATGATATCAGTACAAATGACAACTTTGGCCCTTTCTAAATGTTTTATATTTTGTCTGTTAGTGTTTGATAGTCCCACACATATATAAATATATTTTGATTGCACATATTCAACCATCAGTCACACCTCTCTTTTTCCTTTCTCATTCCTGATGAGTCCACTCTTCAGCGCGCGCACGTGTGTGTGTGTGTGTGTGTGTGTGTGTGTGTGTGTGTTTGTGTGTGTTTTATGTGTGACCTACTGACTTGAACGAGGGTTCCTTCCATGAGCATGGATGATGGATTATTTAATGGAACATAGGCAACTTACCAGCGGCTATGCTGCCAAAAAGACATACTCTCCCTCTGCATCCCCTCAGCAAGGACTAACTGCAAGTAACTCCTAAGGGAGGGGTGCAGCTTCACGATCCTCTCCTCATCCAGGATGGAATCTAGATGGGTCCACCTTTGTACAGAGCTCCTGCAAGTAGTCACAACTGCTCGAGAGTACAATGGTCAAGTCATATGCAGAAGACAGCATCCTTCAGCACTGGTCCCCATCCTCCAACTCTTTCATTCCTTCCATCCTCTTCCACCATATTCCCTGGGCCTTGAAGGGGTGGATGCAGATGTCCTGTTTAGGGCTGAGCACCCAATAGTCAGCTATTGTACTTTAAACAGTTATGAGTCTCTACATTGTTGGCTGTTATTTTTGGTTCTGGTACTGTCTCATGTAGCTCACGCTGGCCCTGACCTCATGATACAACTGAGGAATTCCTTGACCACCTGATCTTCCAGCTTCTACCTCCCAAGTGCAGGGATTATGGGCATGTGCCACCACATGCTTCTTACTAATGAATTTGTTGCAATTTCTGATACAATGATCATGGATAACAATTGCCATACTGGTGTTCACCTGACAATAGTGGGAATATTTCAATGCAAACTATTATATTGGTTTCTGAAATATAATTTTTCTTGTGTTATTCCTTAATTTGAGATTTATTTTCCACTCCCTCCATCTACCCTCTATGTCTAATCTATTTCATTTTCTCAGTGAGATTTAGGAAAGGGAACAGGAGGGATGAGGTTGGGGAAGGATGGAGGGAGAGAACTGGATTGAAGGTAAGTGGGAGCAAATCTGGGCCAAGCTAGAAACCTAGGACCATGGAGACTCCCAGGAATCTATGACAGTAACCCTAGGTAAGACTCCCAGCAATGGCAGATATGGAGCCTGAACCAGCCACCTCCTGTATCCAGGCAAAACTTCCAATGGAGGGATTGGGACACCAATCCAGCCACAAAACCTGAGGCCTACAATTTGTTCTGCCTACAAGATGTGCAGGGGTAAAGAGGGAGCAGAAAATGAGAGAATAGCCAACCATTGAGTGGCCCAACTTGAGACCCATACCACAAGAGGGAGCCCATCCCTGACACTATTAATGATACCTTGCTATACTTGCAGACAGGAGCCTAACATATCTGTCATTAAAGAGGCTTCACCCAGCAACTGACAGAAACAAATGGAGAGACCCGCAGACAAAAATAGGTAGAGCTTGGGGAATCCTGAGAAAGGACTGAAAGACCTAGAGGGGTCAAAGACACCACAGAAAACAAACAAACAAACAAACAAACAAAAACCAACCTACAGAATCAACTAACCTAAGCACAAAGGGGCTCACAAAGACTTAACCACCAACCAGAGATCATGCATGGGATGGACCTATGCCCTGGGCACCATATGTAACAATTGTGTAACTGGGTCTTCATGTGGGACTCCTAAAGCAGGAGCAGGGGATGTCTCTGATTATATTCCCTGCCTTTGGATTGTTTTCCTCTAGCTGGACTACCTTATCTAGCCTCAACAGAAGATGTGTCTAGTTACTACAACCTGATATGCCAAGGATGTTTGATATCCTCTTTTCTGAGAAGAGAAAGAGGAATGGAAGTGTTGGGAGGGGGGAAAAGAGTAACAAAATGACAGATAAGGGTGTGTACTAAGAAGAGAGGAGGGAGGGAAAGCTGAGATAGGGATGTAGAGTAAGTAACTTAATTAATAAAAAGTAATTAAATTATAACACAGTGCACCTGAACAAAAAGGATTCATTTTCAGGCATAGCTAAAGTATTTAATCTAATATTTTAATAGAAATCGAGAAAGTCAAATCTGAGGTATTCAAGGACATAAGGTGAGCTCATTTTAAATGCAGCAACGGTGATCATAAATTAATATTCTTGCATGCCCTTGCTGAGAATTTACCTCATACAACCAAAATGACTAGAGAGATATACTAGTAATCTCTAGTATATCTAGAGTAAAGGAGACAATAATGGATGTTTAAGATATAATAAGACTGATACTATACTATACATAAAAACAAAACAAAAAAAATTAGATGAAGTCTAAGTGATCATTACAAGGGAAGCCAGTAATTTGAGATGGCTATGTGGTCAGATTATGAACTCTCGTACAGCTACAAGAAACAAAGCATACACAAAAGACCCTCTCAGACCCTTCTCTGTAACTACATTAGAAGTAGAAGTAGGTTTATGTCTTGAAGTTGTGACTTAAGGGAAAAAAATGAGTGATTATTAGACATTTTAATATCAGCTCTAAAGATAAGAATTGGGATTTCTATCAGGGTGTGGGAAAGGAAAAACAAAATTTGGGAAGAGGTTGAATGTGCAAGCACTGTAGAGTTTTTAGCCAGAAGCATCAGAATGAAGTCATGAG
This sequence comes from Mus caroli, assembly GCF_978045245.1. Classification (NCBI taxonomy): domain Eukaryota; kingdom Metazoa; phylum Chordata; class Mammalia; order Rodentia; family Muridae; genus Mus; species Mus caroli. The sequence goes on from NW_028227264.1 coordinate 87,523,036, forward strand.
ATGCTTCACTCAGCAGTCCTCATGCTCTTACCCACCACAGAGACCTAGAAAAGAAAAGATCATCTCAATAAGCATTTGTCCCAACAACCAAGAACATTCCATTGCAATTTCAATTTTCACTTCAAGACTTCTGAAAAAAGTGGCAGGTTCCAAGCCTAGAGCAAAAAATGTACATACAGGATTGTACAGGATGAAAGAAAGAAAAGAAATGTACAGGATGGATTGGCATACGAATCATGCCTTGGCAAGGAAGCTTGTGCTCAAGTGAAGTCTCTTCCAGTGCCAAAGATGGGGCAATTTGAACTTTAGGTTGGATAATACCAGCATAGTAAAACAGGAATTAAATTTAACTACCTAAGTTTCTGTTGACATCTAGAGAGGAACTGGCCACCTTTGGAAGAAGAGAGGCACCACTCCCCTCCCCTTATTCTGAATGCAGCAATAAATAAAAATAATCAAGAACTTCTTCATTTCTTGCATAAATCGTATCATTGAGTAACGAAATGACAGATAAGGGTGTGTATCGCATGAAAAATATTCCAAACAATAAATGAAAAAGGAATGATATGCAGCTGGAGATTGCTCAGCGGTAAAGAGCACAGGGTGCCTTTTCAAATGACCCTGGTTGAATTCCCAGAAGCCACATGCAGCTCTGAACCATCTGTAACTCCAGTTCCAGGGAATCTGATGCCTACTTCTGGCCTCCATAGGCCATAGATATGCATATTATATATATATGCCTGCAGGCAAAATACCCCTATCCATAATTTTTCCAGTTAAAACATTTACAAAAATAGAATTGCATTACTTTATTTTTTATTAATCGTTTTATTCATTTATATTTCAAATGATATTCCTGGTTACCCCTCCACAAACACCACATCCCCTTCCCCTCCCCCTCCCCTTTGCCTCTATGAGGATGCTCCTCTACCCACCCACCCACTCCCACCTCACTGCTCTAACATCCCCCCTACACTGGGACATCAAAAACCAAATACCTACCTTCCCATTGATGCCAGATAAGGCCATCCTCTGCTACATATGTATCTGGAGTCATGGCTTCCTCCACATATACTCTTTAGCTGGTCTTTGGGGGCTCTGGGTGGTTCAGTTAGTTGATATTGTTCTTCCTGTGGGGTTGTAATCCTCTTCAGCTCCTCCAGTCCTTGCCCTAGGTCTTCCATTGGGGTCCCTGGGCTCAGTCTGATAGTTGGCTGTGAGTATCTGCATCTGTATTAGTCTTTGCTGGTAGAATCTCTAAGGGAACACCCATACCAGGCTCTTGTCAGCAAGTGCTTCTTGGCATTAGCAGTAGTTATTAGGGTTTTGTGTCTACAGATGGGATGGATCCCTACGTGGAACAGTCTCTGGCTGGCCTTTCCTTCAGTGTTTGTTCAATTTTTTTGTCTCTATCTTTCTGTTGGACAGGAACATTTCTGGGTTAACAATTTTGAGATGGGTGGGTGGCCCCATCCCTCAACTGGGGACCATGCCTATCTCCTGGAGGTGGTCTCTACAGGTGTATCTCCCCTTTGTTGGGTATTTCAGCTAAAGTCATCCCCAATGGGTCCTGGGAGCATCTCCATTCCCTGCTGTCTTGGACTTTCTAGTGGCTACCCTTACCCATCCACCACTGCTACATATTTCTATTTGATTTTCTAATCCTCTATACTTCTCTCCTGTCCCTTCCAATCTCTAATCCTGCCCCATCTTTTTTCTCTCCCTCTCCTCTCTCTCCAAGGTGACTCCCTTCCTCTACCTCCTATGATTATTTTGTCCCCCCCCCCTTCTATGTAGAATTGAAGCATCCACACTTTGGTCATTCTTTTTCTTTTGCTCCATATGGTTTTTGGGTTATATCATGGGTATCCTGAGCTTTTGGACTAATATCCACTTATCAGTAAGTGCATACCATATGTGTTCTTTTGTGTCTGGGTTACCTCACTCAGAGTGATATTTTCTAGTTCCATCCAATTGCTTTCAAATTTCAGGAAGTCATTGTTTTTAATAGCTGAGTAGTACTCTATTGTGTAAATATACTACATTTCTGTGCCCATTCTTCTGTTGAGAATAGAAAAGAAATTGGGAAGAGCCTTGAAAACATCAGCACAGGGGAAATTTCCTGAACATAACACCAACAACTCAGGCTCCAAGATCAACAATTAACAAATGGGACCTCATAAAGTTAAAAAGCTACTGTAAGGCAAAGGACACTGTCAATAGGACAAAATGGCAACCAACAGATTGGGAAAAGATCTTTACCAATCCTATATCCAATAGAGGGCTAATACCCAATATATACAAAGAACTCAAGAAGTTAGACTCCAGAGAACCAAATAACCCTATTTAAAAATGGGGTACAGAATTCTCAACTGAGGAATCTCGAATGGCTGAGAAGCACTTAAAGAAATGTTCACCTCGAGATTGCTCAGACACTGAGCCACCAACCAGGCAGCATATACCAGCTGATATGAAGCCCCAACACATATACAGCAGAAGACTGTCAGGTCTTGACTCAGAAAAAGAAGATGCATTTGACTCTCAAGAGACTTGAGGCCCCAGGTAGTGGGGAGGTCTGATGGGGTGGGGGTGGGGGATGGGGACACCTCTTGGAGACAGGGGTTGGGAGGAGGAGGTATGGGATGTGAAACAGTCAGAGGGCAGACCAGGAGTGGGGATAAAGACTGGACTGCAAACAAAGATTAAAGAATAAAAAAGAAGAAGAAATGTTCAACATCCTTAGTCATCAGGGAAATGCAAATCAAAACAACCCTGAGATTCCACCTCACACCAGTCAGATGGCTAAAATTAAAAACTCAGGGGACAGCAGATGCTGGCGAGGATGTGGAGAAAGAGCAACACTCCACTCTGGAAATCTGTCTGGCGGTTCCTCAAGAAAAAAATGGAAATAGTTCTACCTGAAGACCCAGCTATACCACTACTGGGCATATAACCAAAAGATGCTCCAACATAAATCAAGAACACATGCTCCACTATGTTTATAGCAGCCTTATTTACAATAGCCAGAAGCTGGGATTGCACAACTTTAAACCACCAGTTAATTAACCATCAACAACTAATAATTATATTACTTCTGATTTTGAAACAAAAAGACTCATTTGGACTCCTGTCAAAGGGCTAAGACACAAGTCTTACTAATTCTCTAGACACTTTTACTAACTTGTATGAAAAGAAAATAAATAAGCTGAACTTCACTTATTACTCTTATTTGCACACTATGAGCAAAATTCTGACTCAGAAATTCTACAGATAAGTATTTTTGATTCTTTCATCCAGTGAATTTTGAGAAATAGAAAATAATGGAACAGATATCTATATGTGTACAGGGGCAACACCTTTGTAATAAGCAAAACTAAATTCTAATTACGATGTTTACATTTCAACAATAAAAATCACTGAGATTCAATAAGTTAATAAGGATGACAGCAATAACAATAGTTCCTTTGAGAGCAGAAGGGGTTGACAAGGTGAATGAGCCCAAGGGGCTTGGGTGATTGTCGTTGGTCCTCTGAGCCAGCGGCGACACGAACGACACAGACACAAGTTGGGTTCACGCAGCAACTTTACTTTGGGCTTTTTCTTTTCCAGCTCTCTTTTCCAGCAGCTTTTTCTTAGGGCAAGGGCTAAACTATTCTTATTCTACTACTACTGGCTTCTACCTAGGGCAAGGGCTAAACAAACTCTCTTCACTACTACTGGCTTCTTTTACAACAGCTAGCTTCTACCACTTACAACAGCAGCTTTTATTACTTTATCTTTTTCACAGCAAGGGTTAAACTCTTCTCTCTCCTCACGCCAACTCACCTCCTTCTAGCTCTACCCCACTTCATCCAATCAGAATTCACACACACTCTAGGCATGAGCTTAGGTCGTTCACAGATAGGCTGACAGGTCTGGATCATGAGGAACTGTCCAGCCTGACAGGCAGCCCACACATGTAGCCTCACTGAGCATGTTCGGACAAGGCAGTAAACAAGTGGGTTTCGCGGGGCCTGGGCCGCACCCGCTTCCCGCAGGTGATAGTATATGGAAATGTTCTGATTCTTGACTTGGGTTGTGAGCATTGTATCTCTTAACTCAATGTGCCTTACATGTCTCATTTTCTGGTTTTTTTGTTTGTAATACAATGTATTTTGTATAGTATAATGGCAATAGTCACTATAAATTATTAGCCATTAATTACTGTAGTGGTAGTTGTAACAAAATACCTGACAAAAGCCACTTACAGAAGGGCTTGTTTTGGCCTCCTGTTTGAGACTGAGGGTAGAGTGCATCATGCCAGGGAAAGTAGAGTGCATCATGGGAGGGAAAATAGAGTGCCTCGTGAGAGGAAAAGTAGAGTGCATCATGGGAGGGAAAATAGAGTGCCTCATGGGAGGGAAAGTGGAGTGCATCATGGGAGGGAAAGTAGAGGCGCAGAAATGTAAAGCAGCGGGCCACGCTGCCTCCGATAGTCAGGAAGCCGAGAGATGAGCGCCAGTGTTCAGCTTGCTCCCTCCTGTCTGTTCAGTCTAGAAATCTAGCCCATGAAATGGTGTCTCCCATAGTTAAGGTTTTCCCACTTCAGTTAATGATCAGAGAACATTCTAGAAATGTTCTCACAGGTGTGCATGCGGGTTTGCCTACAAGGTGACAAGTCGACAATAAACATCAACCATCAGAATCTATTATTTACCTGTATTTTATTAGTTGAATAGAAATTGAATCATTATGATAGGAACTTAAGTGTTCTATCATGGTGGTTGGTTGGTTGGTTTTAAATAACTTAAGTGTTTATTGAGCTGGTCTGGTGCTGAGACTTTTTCTTAAGAGTTTTTTTTTTAATTATTTCTAATTTAATTTTTAATTATTATTACATTCCAACTGAAGTTTTCCCTCTCCCTCCTCCCCCCCAAGTCCTCCCATCCACCTCATTCCCTTTCTTCCCATATCCACCCTCCCTCCCTTCACTCCTCCTCAGAAAAGAGCAAGCCTTCCAGCGACATCAACCAAACAAGGTATAACAAGCTACAATAAGACTGGGCACATATTTTCACTTCAAGGCTGGACATGGCAACCCAGTAGTAGGAGGAGGGTCCCAAAGGCAGGGAAAGGAATCAGAGACAGCAACTGGTTCCACTGTTATGAATTTCACAAGAGTACTGAGCTACACAGCCATAACACATACACAGAGGACCTAGGTCCCCTGTCAAGTTTGAAAGTGAAGACAATTAACTATAAAGAAATGTGACAGGTGGGTGGGGGGCTCACTTGGAATGGGGTGCTAAGAGGATTAGCTATCCACTGGGATCATCCTTGGCTACACAGAGAGGTCGAGGCAAACCTGAGCTATACAATGAGACCCTGTCTGAAAAACAGACAGCACAAACCAGGACTAGATGGCCATCTGCTGAAATCACGGGTGCCATTGAAGAAGACCTGTATTCAATTTCTGGCAGCAACATGGCAGCTCACAATAGCCTGTAACTCCAGTTGCAGGAATTGTGACTTCTATTCTAGCTTGGGGCAATGCACACAGACAAGGCACATATATACATACATACATACATACATACATACATACATACATACATACATGTAGGGAGAACACTTCTGGTACAGAAACTAAAATAAAACAATGAAAGACAATCAATTTCCTTCCCCTCAAAACACAAGAAATTGATTTTAGTTTCTGATGACGTCCTTTACCAGGCACCGGTAAAAACCCACAGTCCATGTGATGGTTATTAATGGGTTATGAAGGAAGGATTTGTAAAGAAAGACAAGTCAATACAATCCATTTCAATAACATTTATTTGATACCAAGTTTTCTCCTCTGAGAGATCAATCCTGAAGGTCGTGGGTTTAACTGGACTAGCAATGAATAAATGATGCTTAATAGAAGAACTTAGGTAACAAACAGGAGGATGGACATTTTTCCAGGTTTTTGTAGATTGCACACCAGAACATCTCTTAAAACTTCTTTTTTTTTTTAGTAACTAGGACTTTATTTTAAATAACTTCCAAATAAAAAACATTAAAAAGGGGATTAAGCTTGGCTTTTCCTCTTGTCCACTCCACTGCTCACCAATGAAACCACTGTCCAGTAGCTGATGGTCAGCTTCCAGCACCATTTCTTTACTTAGCTATTGAAATGTGCAACAGGACATCTACAAGCCAGCCTGGAACTCTCTATCCTCCCTCTCTCTGTCTCTGTCTCTGTCTCTGTGTGTGTGTCTCTCTCTCTTTCTCTCCCTGCCCACTCCTTCTCTAACACATGCACCAGCCTACCTAGCTGCAATACAATTTCCATGTTACTAAGGTCCCTTAAAAACTGAAACTACATCATTTGGAATGACAGCTGACGATGGCTAGGATTCCTTTCCTGCCATGCCTTGCAATGATGGGTGATGGTATGAGAGGTAGTCAAGATCGACCCGTTGGGGCTTCAAGAAAAGGGTTTTTCAGGGAATAACTGAATCACAACATCCATCATTTATTTAATCTTTGCCTGTTTTCCAGCACCTTCCAGGCAGGAATCTGGAGGGGCTAGAACTGCAGCAAATACCACATGCCTTTAAGGAAAAGAATCCAGTCACTACATTCACCCAACAAGAATTAATTGAGTCTTGTCCTCAGGAAGATTTGAAGCCACCACACCAGCCCAATTACTTCTGTTCCTCTACTATGTATTTCTCTTCCGATAATTACTGATAGGATAACCAGTGGTTGTTTATATCGACAGTGTCAGCATCCACTGGCACATCATTTAACAGGAGCAGGGATTAAGATACACACACTAACCAAAAAAAATCTCCAAGAAAAGAACTACAATTCACAGCCCCCTTTGTATTAAAGAAGGCTGCTAGGACTTCCCAGAGTAACATCACTGAGGGTGTAAAGAGTGAAAGACAACTAAAATAATGAACAATAGTAAAGCCTCAATGTTCCAGGTTTATCTTCTACGTCATTCTCTGGAATGTCATTATCAAAAGCATCTATGAGGTATCCAGACAACTTGATGTTACCTGTGGATAAAAAGCTGTTCAATGAATTAGCATGATCTCTGCTTTCTCAGCAATCACTCATGTGGTCACAAGTCACAAGACAGAAAGGATTTCAAGACAAAAAGATTGCCATCAGCTAGAAAAGCATAACTTCTGGCAGCTGCAAGAACATACCGTTTCTTTCCATCACTGGCAAGACCTCGGCCAAGAATTCTTTTGGATCAGTCACTGCTCACTGATGGCAACTGTGTCCTCTCAGAATAACTGTGGCTTTCAACCACAGAGCAAACTGACATAATCATTGTTCTATGTCAGAAACGAGAAAAACACAGAAAACAGCCTGAACATTACTTAAGTTATTGACTGCACTAAAATGCTGATGGTATCTGTAGGCCTCGGCCATAAATTCCTATCCAGCTTCCTGTGCTTACAACTTGTCAGTAGCTAAGAAATTGGTGGGACGGTGTCCATTAGTCCAGTCCTCAAGAGTCACTCGAGCAGCTATGACACATCTCACGGTATAATTCTGGCTCTTTGCCTGACTACTTAGTGACGGCCTTGCCCATTAAAACACATACTCCATGCAAAAAGGCTTCAAACTATCTTATCCACAACCAAATGCTCAGCACTTACTTTAGTGACTTGCATACAATATATGACCAAAAACATATTGTTGAGTGAAAATAGGTATAAGGAAACTATGAGACACAAATTTCTCATTTCCTACTGAGGAGGCAAGACCTAAAACAGGGCTGGCAGAGGTGTCTATGAGGACAATGATGCTGTACAGAAGACTTGAATTCAGATCCTCCAAAGGCCCAGTAAAAAGCCAGCATGTGCTTCAGGCACACAAAGACAAGGTCCTAGCCAAACATTCTACCCAAATTGGTCAGTTTCTGGTTCATCAAGAGAACCTATCTCAAAAAAGTAAGGTGAATTGAGGTAGAGAAAACCACCTGATATTAAACTCTGGTCTACTCTGGCCTCTCCACTTCAATGTCCAAGTGTGTCTACATATACATAAATATGGGGGTGGAGAATAGGAAGATTCCCTCTAGGCTTAAGGGAACACTGCATAAGGGGGCATGGAAAGAATGTAAGCCACAAAAGATAGGGAGAAGGGCTCCAACCTGCCATCATCTAGGCAAGGCATCCATTGCAGTCAGGAACTCAGCATCTGTAGATGCATGCTCACAATGTGCACAAGAATGAACCTATCCACCGTTAGCCATGGAGGTGGGCTTAGGGACCTACTCCTTACTGCTGAACCTTGTGCTACTCATAGATTCAGGGGGAGAGTCATTACACTCATCTGTGCACCCACTAGAGATCCTGACGGGGTTCTAATGGATAGCCCCAATCCAACTATCACATAGATGGCCCCAGCTAAGGCAAATGGGCCACAAAACAGAAGTAAAAGTCCTAAGTCTGGGAAAAGGACTGGCGGGGCTGCTTGATAGAGATGGAAGGGAAGAGATGATGAGGAGAGAAAAGCATCTAAGTTCTAATGCAGAGCCAGAATGGAGCAGCGCACCCTCCAAGGATGAGAATGTTCTACATCTGCATCCTCCAGCACGTGGCAATCGAGACCTTGAAACGTGGCCACTGTAGTAGCACCACAATGCCTCACTGCCACCCAGCGATGCAGCACCCATTAGTGTTTCTTAAACATCCACTCAAGAATGTCTCAGGGTTTGGAGTAGAGGATGAGGAATCTTAAATTATGTCTGGGGACGAAAGATCCCCATTCCCTTCCCATCTCCATTGCCAGTACACCCAAGATATACACAACAGGAAAAAAAATATCCAAGAATGATAATCAGTGGGTTGTTTACATGAGAACTGTACTTCTAAGTTATATTTAAAGAAAGAGGAGGAAAGGGTTTTGCCACTGTTAGCTGCATAGCATACCAACAGCATTTTAAGCACGCAGCATTGTTAGGATTACAAAGACAAACATTTGAAATACAAACACAGTCACGATGAAGACAAACACTAAAGAGAACAGAAATGGCACTGGATTGAGAAGAAACTGGGATACAGTTACAAGGACTTGAAACATAACCCTTAAAATACAGTACCTAAGGTTTCATTTATTTTTGGTGACAGAAACTCATTAACCATGGATGGCCTCAAACTTGCTATGTAGCTTAGGCTGGCTTGATCCTCCTAGCTCCATCTCCTAGGTGGTAGGAGTATAGATGTGTGCTAGCACACCTGGAAAGGTTTCTAATAGACACGCGTAATGATGCAATTTTTACTTTCAAAGGTCTACTCTGGGTGTGAAATTTTAAAGAGGGATGTTGAGGGTAGGTGGTAGCAGGAAGGGGAGGGGACTGGAACAGAACAGAAAAGACTACTACACCCTCTGCTCTCTTACACTCTAATTGTCATACATATATTGAAATAGCCAGGAACAAATTCTACTCGGCTTAATAGAGGACCTTTTCTTAATTCATATATTATCTACACTAACATGTATGACCTGTTAAAAGCTGATAGTTGCAACAACACTCCACAGAATCAAAGAGTACTTCTAATGGACTCTGTAATGCTTTGTGCCATCAACTAGTCAAGGTAACAGTATCTAGAATCACCTGGGACTTGAGCCTCTGAGTATATCCAATAGAGAATAACCTTGACCGTACTGATTGAGGTGCCAATTGCTCAGTGTAGGTGGTGCCATTTTCTGGCTGGGAGCCTATATTAGGTGGAGAAAGAGAACTGAGCCTGAGCCACAGGATGTAGTCATCACTTCTTTCCAACTGTGAATGTTAGATGTTAAGCTCCTACCACTGTGATCTCCCCACCATGATGGACCACATCCTTGAGCTAAGAGCCAGAAGAAACCATTACAGTGTTTTGTCAAAGTACTTTATCAGAACAGGAGAGTAACTAAAAAGAACCAAGTATGTTCTTCGTTAAGCAAAATGAGAAATGGAAAGATGAACTGATTCTACTTGCCTAAGTCTCCAAAGAGATGGATGTCTCTAGAACACATACCCTTAATCCATGTAGTGAGATTAATCATTGCCCAGAGGAGGTCAACTTAACACAAAGCTGCAAAGATTCATAATTTCTACTCGTGATTCCCATGTCCCTCAGAAACTTCTAGATTTCCTGGAAATGTTAAGAGCCAACTCTATTCTCACAGTAATAATTTTAAAATACCAGCATCACTCAGACCCCTGAAGCAGCCTGTGACTGAACTTCAGCTGGACCGCAAGTTAGATGTCTGATTTTGAGCAATGGGTTTTGTCTCTGCTTTAATAGTTTGGTTAGCTAAAACATAGCATTCATTTAGAAACTTGGTACGTAGTTAGTACACAGTGTTAGTCTACAAGTGCAGTCACTGCTTGATTAACTGTTCTCAGTGCTTACACACCAATCTCTACCATGTTCTAACATAGCTATTATTTCCAGTGCCTTGCCAAAGAGGGAATAAGCACAGAACAATCTTAGGTAACATGGTCATGTCTATCTAAGCAGTATCTCTGAGAGGTAACTTAGAGAATGTTAGGCCCCTTTGCATGTGTCCTTAAATGATGCCCCTGTTGTTCATATACATTTTCACAGGCTAAGCTGCCTCCCACATACTAGTTAATTATCAGATCCCCTAAACCTGTAAATGTTACACTTATGAAGTGTATATGAAAATATAACTAAGTTAAAAATTTTTGAGATGAGGAGATAATTCTGGGTCATCACAATGGGCACTACACACCATTATAGGAATACTTCTAGAAGAAAGGCAGAGTAGTATTAGGGACAGACACAAAGAACATCGCTAAAGGCAGAATTGAAAACGATGGAAACCACAAACCAGCGAAAGCGAAGAGTCATCTGAAGCTGGAAGAGGTAAGGAAGGATGATCCACTGGAGCATCTGCAGTGAGAACAGTCCTGTCCACACATTGATTTCTGACTGTGGCTTCTGGCACTGTAACAAGTGGCTTTAAGGCCATGGTTACAGCAGTCCTAGATAATTAACAAACTATCATCATATATTGTACCATCTTGTTTATCTTAACAAGAAAAAGCACCCATACTTTTTAAAATTATATGCATTGAAAGTGTATTACATGTCACTCTCCTTCAAGCAAAGGGGAGTAAACAAAGTACTAATGCATGAGATGGACAGTAAATATGTAAACAAGTGAGATGATTTTATAGAGAAGCACGGTGAACAATGTAAGGACGTAGGCAGAGTCATACATGACTGAGCTGAGGGGCTCTTTTATCTCATGTAACCAAGGAAATGCCCTCAGAAGCTATAAGAGTTGGATGTATCTCATGATGAGCTGCAAATGCTCACACGAATAGGAGGCAGATGCTTCTGACAGGCAATGGTGGAGGAGAAGACTCACCAAAACTGGTCTTGGCATAACATGGTAATAGAAAGAATAGCATGGCTAGAGAGTGTTGAGAGAGGAGACCAGTAAGAGGTACACTCAACAAGGCAGACAGGAAGGAGAACACTTAATGTCAATTAACTATGGTTACAATGACTTTCATAAGAAAGATGAACTAATTTTACTCTCATTTAACAAAAGCATGCAAAACTTTGGAAGTCAATCAAAAATAAATATTTATGGATTATGCTTTTGGGGTTAATTAGGAACCATCTCATCAAAGAGGCTGATCTCAACTTCCCTCTTGTGATTAAATAGATTGAGGAAGGCCTAGAGGGACATGGTCCTCCTAGCTAGCAAATATTCTTATGATGGGGCAAAGGTTAGGATATGAAAGACTTCCCAAATATAACTCTATTCCTAGCATATCTTTGTGTGATATTTGATAAGTCTGCCCTTAATGGAGGCCACTAAACTAGAACCCATACTGGGCATGGATATAGCAGAGAATGAAGTCATGAAGGCAAGATTCTGCAAACAAGTATAGCTCTTATAGACTAATAAATACATAATTTTAATTATAATATATTACAAGAGTGAAGACTCAAAATAGAGAGTTTGGATGTTGTGCCCTGACAAAGTTGAAAGAAGGATCTTTGTTTGTTTATATGTTCAAGTATGTATGTATGTATGTATGTATGTACATACATATGTGCATAATATATTTATGGGCTGGCTGTGCACATATCTGTGTGATGATATATGAATGTATGTGGGTGCACATGTTTGCACAGGTACAAATGTACATGTTTAGAGACCAGAAGTCAACGCACGGTATCTTCCTCAATTGCTCTCCACCTTACTTTGGGAACCAGGCTCTCTTGGTGAACCTGGAATTCAACAGTGAGCTCCAGGTATCTGCCTAGTATACATATTCAAATGCTAGAATTATAGATATATGCCACTATGCCTGGCTCTTTTAATGAATTCTGGAGATTAAACCAAAGTCCTGATATTTGCATAGAACAAACTTTATGGAATGAGCTATCACCCCAACCCCAGAAGAAGGATGTTGAAGGATATTTAAGATTTGGATGGATGACTGGGTAGATGGATGGATGAATGGATGGATGGATGCATGAATGGATGGATGGATAGATGGATGGACAGATGGATGGATGAAGTGACAAATGGCTAGACAAAATTAAGGTATGTTAAGAGCAAGAATTATTGAGTAAAGCAACGATGATAGTAAAGGGTACATATTATACATCGAAATGATGAAAAAGACAGCAGGTATACCAGTTATCCAGATGCTTTCACTATCCAGTCTAGCACACACAGAAAAATGCAATCTTATAAATGAGTGACACATTTAACTTATATAGAAGAAACCACTACATTGTAAAAATGTTTTAGGAGTTTAGAGTTTGAAATATAATAAGTAGGAATGTCTGTGGGGCAAGACATCCATGAGAGTACAAACTTAAGATTCCTAACATGCATAACAATGAAGATTCAATGTAGCTTTACAGTAAATAATGTGAAGAAACCTGGAATTATGAATCAATGTATAAATATAACAATTCTTGTTGGTAACCCAATGTTGAAAGATATCATCAGATTGTTTTTCTGGAAGAAAGATATCAGATGACTCCAAAATTGCTAGGAATTAAAACAAAATTCAAAAATCATCTTTTTGAGGAACTAAAAAAAGGTCATGCATATTGTCTTAAGCATATTCGTCAACTTTTAAAGTGACTTAAATCTTGGTTTGTGACAAAAGCATGAAGGGAATTCTCAAAATTATCACTTTAAAATTCGAATATTTGAGTATATTCTATTCTTTACAACTGGCTCTTCGATTGGCTTCTGTTTATATCACATTAAATACAACATTCGATCTGGTAACAAGATCTAAGGCCAGGTTGACCTCACTGTGTATGGCTGAGACTGGCACTGAAGTCATGATCCCCCTGCCTCTACCTGTAGAATCCTAGCATGGTAGGTGAGAGCCAGCATGTCCAGCTAAGTATTGTTGATTCTGAGTGACCAAAAGGACCACATTTCCTTGTTAACTATATAACATAGCCCAGAGGCTCCTGGGAAGGGTGTGGCAGGATGAATTCTCCTACAAGCCAAGCCTACTGTAATATATGCTCTATTGCACCTACTCAACATACAGACATCATTTTTATTACCTGTTCTCCCATGCCTTCATTTCCTTTAAAAATGTTTTCTTTTTCCTTCATCTTTAAACTATGGTATCTGAAGATCAAGTACATTTAGAACTTTATCCAATTCACTGATCTCTACCACATATGTTTAAGAATCAGGATGTGAGATGGATGTCATTATTATTATTATTATTATTATTATTATCTCCCATGGTTCCTCATCCCATTCCTCCTCTTTTCCCCCCGCCCCCTTCTCCAAGAGGATGTCCATCCCTTCCTCTCCCCCCTGTACTTTGCTGTATCTGTGTCGGGGCCTCGAACCAGCTTGTGTATGAAGCCTGGTTGGTCGCTTGGTGTCTGAGAGATCTCAGAGGTCCAGGTAGTTGAGACTGCTGGACTTCATTCTACACTGCCAGAAGAATATGAAGTCTTCTATTATTTGTCTCACAATGGTCCTATCACCATTAGCACCAAGCCTTAACTTCCATCTTTAATCAGGAATCTTCCCTCAGTTTAACACCTTTTTTATCCACAATTCAACTTTTCTGCATTCCAAATGCATTCCAAATCATGGCCATAATGTCTCTATTCAATGTTGCCACCAATTCCCTCTCATTCTTCTAAAACTCTCTTCCCTTCAGTACCTACTAGTATCATTGAAAATGTTTGATCAAGGCTAATGACCACCATATGGGGAATTCAATAATCTGTTTTCAGAAACACAATAGCAATTAACACAGTTGGTTATTACATGTATTATTTTGAATATTTTTTAATTTTTGAAAATAAAATGTATATTCCTAAAATAAATATCATCTATGACATATGACCTCCATATAACTGGGTTTATATGAGAATATTTTGTTGAAGACTTTTACACTTATATTCATGAGAAAGACTGGCCAACCTATACTCTTCCCTTCTGGAAATATTCTTTGCAGATTCTGGTAACCAAGTTTATGCCAAACTTATAAAGACGGAAATATCAGTCAGAATGCAGCCATAAAAGTTATATCATATATATAGATACACACATGTATCTGCAGAAACAGATACATAATTTGCTACAAGGATTTGATCTCATGCAACTATGTAGCTAATCCACATCCCTAGTAAGAATATGCAAATATCCACAAGCCAGGCAAGATGAGGAAAATGGATATAAATTAAAAACCAAGGAGCAGAAGAGTAGAGACAAATTAGAATCTACCAGCATGATTTGAAAACCATAAGAACTGAATGAAAGTGTAAAAGTAACTTTTATTTTCCTGTTGCTATCTAGGAAGCTTACTACTATTGTCTACTGCCCTATAGCTAGTCTTGGAAGCTTCTGGTCACACTTCACCCCATATAATATAATCTAGGCTTAGAATGTTTTCAGCCTCTGATATTTGCCACTGAATATGCTTGCCTCTTCCTAGTTCTTTTTGAGCTCTGGCTGCTGATTCAACTCAGCTGATCTGGCTCAAACCCCTCTTGCAGATATGGCTTTTCTCTGGGCCTCTAAATTGCTCTTCTTAGCCTCCAACTAATTCTAGCAATCTTTTCTAATCTGGCTCCTTTTCATCCTATCTTTACCTGTGTCTACCTTGTTCTCTCTTCAATCTGTCTCTGGAAAACTCTCCCAGTAAAACTGTCTCCTTCCTCTCTGTGCTGCTCTACTCTCCCTCTCAACTCTAAGGCACTGTCTCCATGAACTCTACTGGATCCTGTTTTCCTGTACTGTCTGTCTCTCCCTTAAATAGATTCCCTCTACTCTCTCTTCTCCTGAGAGTTAGGTATATCCTATTCTGTCAAGTCTTCCTCTGATTTGACACTTTGTCTGTCACTCAATTAGACATCACTTTCAAACTTTTCATACATGGGTGCTTCCTTCTACAAACTTCCTTAGGGCACAAAGTAGGGATTTGAGAGAGCAGTACCTGACCCTGTCAGCCTCTTGAAGTCCATTTATAGAATCGTAAACAGGGGTAAGAGAGTTAGGAAACCACAATGAAACTGAAGGAACAAGAATATATATATATATCTCACAAGATTAGTGTAATTGTAAATAGAAACCTTACCTTCCAAGAATTTAACACAAAGAGGAACTTTAGCCTGCACAGGACCTACAGGAACTTATTCTTAACAGTCTTAACTGCAAACAGAATTCTTACTCTGCAAGGTATATAGTTTCTTTTTTGGTCTCCCATTAACTTGCAAGAAATAGGGTTCCCATCTTGGTCTCACAGTACATGCTTTTGTGTGTATCCATGTACAAGTGTGCACATTTGTATGTATACATGTGTACTTACATTGTGTGTAAATGTTTGAGTACATACACACATGTTTGAACATACATATGCATGCATATTCGTGTCTTTGAAGACCTGAGATCTATGCTGAGAATCTTTTTCAACAACTCTCCATATTGTTTTGATTATAACCTAAGGATAATAGGTATAGATGAGAATGAAGATTGTCAACTTAAAGGGCCAGTAAATATCTTCAACAAAATTATAGAAGAAAACTTCCCTAACCTAAAGAAAGAGATGCCCATGAACATACAAGAAGCATACAGAACTCCAAATAGACTGGACAAGAAAAGAAATTCCTCCCAACACATAATAATCAGAACAACAAATGCACTAAATAAAGATAGAATATTAAAAGCAGTAAGAGAAAAAGGTCAAGTAACATATAAAGGCAGGCCTATTAGAATTGCTCCAGACTTCTCACCAGAGACTATGAAAGCCAGAATATCCTGGACAGATGTAATACAAAACCTAAGAGAACACAAATGCCAGCCTAGGCTGCTATAACCAGCAAAACTCTCAATTACTATAGATGGAGAAAACAAAGTATTCCATGTCAAAACCAAATTCACACACTATCCTTCCACGAATCCAGCCCTTCAAAGGATAATAAAGGGAAAACTCCAACAAGGAGGGAAATTACACCCTAGAAAAAGCAAGAAAGGAATCCTTCAACAAACCTAAAAGAAGATAGACACAAGAACAGAATTCCAACTCTAATAACAAAAATAACACGAAGCAACAATTACTTTCCTTAGTACAAATGGGACCTCATAAAATTGGAAAGCTTCTTTAAGGGAAAAGACACTGTCAATAAGACAAAAAGGCCACCAACAGATTGGGAAAGGATCTTTACCAATCCTAAATCTGATAGGGGACTGATATCCAATATATACAAAGAGCTCAAAAAGCTGGACTCCAGAAAAGCAAAAACCCTATTTTAAAAAATGGGGTACAGAGCTAAACAAAGAATTCTCAACTGAGGAATACAGAATGGCTGAGAAGCACCTGAAAATATGTTCATCCTTAATCATCAGGGAAATGCAAATCAAAACAACTCTGATATTCCACCTCACACCAGTTCGAATGGCTAAGATAAAAAATATAACTGGATTTATATGAGAATATTTTGTTGAAGACTTTTACACTTATATTCATGAGAAAGACTGGCCAACCTATTACTCTCCCCTTCTGGTAATATTCTTTGCAGATTCTGGTAACCAAGTTAATTCGTATTATGTTTAGCAGTTCTTTTCATTTTCTGAATTTATTTTTTGAATTCCTTAAGATTGAAAGCTTAAGATGCGAACCCATTTTTAATTTTATAAGCATATATTTCCCTTAAAGCACATTAGCTGGTTCCACAAATTATGTCATATTTACCTTTAATCCAAACTATTCTTTAATTTTTATTATTGTTAATTTCCAAAATCAAATGACTTTTATCAATTTCTAAATATTTGTATATTATTTATTTTTTTATAATTTTCTGTATGTCTTATTGAAAATCATCTTATATATTATTAAAATGTACACTAAATTAGGTACTTATGGGCCACTTTTTTTCTAAAGCAATAAACTAAGGAAACCCTATTTGAATATATTGTTCATGCTTCCCTGGCTTTTCGGATAACTGATCACCTGCAAAGGCAAAAAATATCAGGTTCCTCAGACACGATTCTCAGAAAATGTATACTCATCACATAGAAGGAGTACACTAACTGGAAGAAAGACAAGTTTAATGATAAAACTATTTACAATGATGCTGTATGAAGTAGCTTCTCAGAAAATGAAGCCTCATTTCAGATAAACCTAGTGCTTACACAGTTTTCCTGAACTATACGATTCTATCTGGTAATAGTTTTTCTTCTTCAAAGTTGCTTTCTACCACTTGAGGAACTTTCATTTTCAGCATCAGTGAAAAAGAAATCTGCCATGCACTATTGCACATCAGAGTAACCGATGTAAAAGAAGTTATCATTAAAAACTGAAAACTATCTCCATAATTAAATGGTTATGGGAAACCTCATAGTGTTTAGAAGCTAGAACAGTTTAAACAAAATAAAGGAAAACACTAATTTTTTAAACTGTCAGAATGGTTTGGATTTGACCCCAATCTTAGAGGAAGCCTAGCCAAAATAATTCACCCAGTGGAAACTTAGAACAAAATACATAATTACTAATATTTATTATAGCCCAAGACTGCAACTAAGAAGAAAAGGAAAAGGTTAATATTAACAAGCATTTCTATAGATTGCACACACCTCCAAAGCAGGTTTTCAATGCTAGAAAACAAACCAGGCCATGACTAACAGCATTAAGAAGATTAAAAGCAAACAAACAAACAACAACAAAAAAAAATAGATAAGCACTCTCTTAAGAACAAAGACATCAGGAAACACTTGCCTATTATGATTTTGGTATCCCCAAGTGATTTGGCATTAACTATGTCTATCTGATAAACTTTACATTGCATATGTCATAGAATGTAAATTCTTTACACAAAAAAGGGAAAAGTAAATACCTATCTATAGATGAAAAAACTTAAATCCTATCAAGAGAATCCCACACCCAGATAGATCAACAATAAAGGAATAGGCTCTCTCTCATTACATCTTATGAAATTATTATAATCTAATGTCAAACTCAGACAAATTCAATATTAAAAAGAGAACTTATAAATCACATTCATGATAATAATTTAATATTACTGAATGAAATATTTCCAAGTTGAATATAAATAAAAAATTTGTTTTACAGGCATATGAAAACTTCAATACTAAAAACAATCCATTAGCTTACTAAAAGCTAAAGAAAATTATATCATCATTTCTAAAATACATATAGTATTAAGTATTCGATAAAATCCAACAAATTGTGATAAAACTATCAGTAAGGCACAAATAGGATTCTCCTGCCATTTAGACAGTAGACAGGAGATCTAAGGTTGCTCTCCAGGATAAAGTATTACCATTCTCTATAAAATCATTACTACTGCAAAGATGTCTGCTCCCTCCATTTCAACACTTGCTGAGAGTCTGGGTTAGTGTGTCTTCAGAGCAAGTCCTATGGGAAGCCTCATGCTTTTGAACTAAGAATTGTCCAAGAATTGCCAAGGAACTGCTTAAGAGAAATGAATGGCTGATGAGATGGCTGATAGGCTTCATCCACTAGACATTAAAATATAAATGGATAAGGCAATTGATCTGAGAGCAGGGTGAAGAATTCAGAAAGGGACCCACATATTCAAGGAAGCCCGTCATCCTCCAGACAATACAGCAGATCAGCCGAAAGAGGGCGCATAATGGACCAGGAGGTTTGTAGACAACAGAAACATAAAAGCCCAAATATACCACCACTTGTAACATTCTAAATCTTTTAGATTTAATTAATAATAAATGTGAAAATGAGCATATTTACGTTCTAAAAAGAAAAAAAATGGAAAATGTTAACAATTGCAGAGTTAGGAAAGATTCCTTTTAAAACAACATATTAGAAATAATCAAACACGAAGAAAAAGTCATATATTAATATTAAACAGACTGGGTCACTAAAACATACTACAAACAAGTTAAAGTAACAAGCCCCAAACCAAGAAAAATATTTCCAACATGTATATCTAATGTCCAAAATAGTGTATAAGGAGTGTTTATAATCAGTTATAAAAAGACAATCAAAAGCCAGGCCTGGTCTTCTTGCTATTCTAAATGTTAAGGAGGATTGAAAATTTAAGGCCTATGTGGGCTACCGGGTGAGTTCAAGACCACATTGGTAAAGAGTATTACACCATCTAAGAAAGAAAACCAAAAGGAACAAAAGAGCTAGAGACACAGTTCAGCAGTAGAGCATCTGGCTAGCATATGCAAACCCTAGGTTCAAATCTCAGAACAGGGGAAGAGAGCCTATAAAACAGCAACAAGCAAAACCCAACCATTTTAGCATTGCCAAGGTCAAACATGTAGCAATGGGGATTCTTGTACCCTGTTAAATAAAAGCATAAACTGATCTCAACTATTTTGAAAAACATTTGGCATTTCTAAAGCCAAACACATACGTAGTCTATGCCCTAGAAATTTCATACCTAGAAACACAGCTTTGTAAACACACACACACACACACAGAGGAATATAGGTGTAAGAATGTATTGCTCATTAGAATCTTAGAATTAATTTTGAAATATGCTTTTAAAAACACAATTTCTAAGCTGGCTATGGTGGCACTGCACATACCTGTAAGCCCAGCACTTGGTAGGGTGAGGTAGGAGGATTGCCATAAATTTAAGGCCAGCCAGGACTACATAGCAAGACCCTGTCTCAATAAATAGAAATGAAGCAAAAAACCTAAAACTTCTAAAACGACTCCTTATGGAGACCATGAATATTCTTTTCACAGACTTTTTATCAATTATTTACTAAACGCATTAAGAGGAACTCAGATAAAAAACAGCAGACAGATAAGTTTTAGATGAAGTATGAACAAGTTTTTTTGTTGTTGTTTATACTGACAAGTATATGTACTTTAATCACAAAAGACCATATCAAGTATTTATAAAGGAAGCTCTTTTCTAGAGATAACTTCTATTTAATAAGGATTAAAAGGGCATAAAACTTTTATCCTTATTATCTATGAATTAAATAACATGTTTTAATATCTTAATCAGAAAATACGCAGAAGGAAACTGTAATAGCAGGAGAGCCTGGTATCCTGTGGTCTTCCTTAATAACATCCCACTTTGAAGAGCCTATAATCTACTCACAGAAAGCCTTCTCTCAAAGACCTTAATCAGATTCTGAGAAAAGTCACACACGAAATAAACAACAGGCCACTAAATCCAAAACAATGCAAGCATTCGCAGCTTTACAAAGGCGAGGCTCTACGGGGTGAGTCATTTCTAAACTGAAAAGATAAGGCCTTCAAGTGCTTTCTATTCAGACAGAAAGTATATAAAGGTGGGAGTCATTTAGCCACTGGCAGAGTGTGAAAATTTTCATCCAACGCACTCTAGTTTGGCTTTATGAAAGCATCAAACTAAGGATGGCAAAGATGACTCTCTCTTCCTACATGTTAATGCTGGCTTTTTCTTTGTTTTCTCAAGGTATTTTACTTTCAGCTTCCAAGTCCATACGGAATTTGGAAGATGACATAGTATTTAATACATTTCGAATGGGGAAAGCCTTTCAGAAGGAAGATACTGCAGAAAGATCTGTGGTCGCCCCTTCTCTGGAACAATACAAAAACGACGAGAGTGGTTTCATGAACGACGATGACAATAAGAATTCAAAGGTAAGTATATACAGTCTGCCTTTTATAAGTACAAACCACCCAGAAGTAAACTTTGTATTTTAATTTTATAAATAGGCATACATGCAAACAGTCATCGTGTGCATTAAGATAACTAGGAAAATTTCATATAAACCAGGTATTTCTCCATCTTATCCAAAAGCTTTGCATCTTGTATCTCACAGGTTGGGAGGTGAACGCAGTGTAGAGCTTCTTAGAATTGATCAGCAAGAATGTTGCACAACTGTATTTTAGCTCTTCTTTAAAGAAGACAGCTGGGATAAAAACCAAACTTCTCTTCACAGAACACAGGCTCCAAACAGAATCTTGTAACTCACGGGCTGCCACTGAGTCTGGCTGTAAAACCTTACCTCGCTCTGAAAGGATCGGTAGCCTTCCCAGCTGAGAATGGAGTTCAGAATGCTGAGTCCACACAGGAAAAGAGAGAAATTGGGGATGAAGAAAACTCAGCTAAATTTCCCATAGGAAGGAGAGATTTTGACAGTGAGTAGCCTTCTAAACATTCAATTCCTACATATTAACTTTATAAAAGAGCTCTGAGCTTAAATGAGTTGGATCTGACCATAACAAAACCAAGACCCATAGTTCAGTTCTACCAAATAGTAGGCGACCCATGTCAAAAAGTGGGGATTTTTCAAAATCAGTAATAGAGTTTCATTTATTCTGGATTCGTTATAAGTCCACAGTTTTTCTCAATTCTGCGTGGTATTTACAGTCGTTGTTTATTCTCTTTCAGTGCTCAGGTGTATGCTGGGAAGAGTCTACCGACCATGTTGGCAAGTCTGATACCTGCTGGTCTGCAACATCCTTACAGAAGAAAACAATTCATTGCAAGAGGGGAGAAAAGCCCTTGATGTTGCTATAACTTGTGCATTCTCTAAATGTCTGTTTTAAAAGGAACTGGTTAAGATATATAATAATGTAAGTGATATGCTTGATGTGTGCATTAAACCTCACAAAAATTCTGCATAATTCTGCCTTCCTGGTCTTTTTGAACAGTGGTTAGTATGTGAGCCTCACATACATTTATGAAAATAATAGAGCATCACATAGGACATCGTGGGAAACGATGTAATAACCCACTGGATCTCAAGAAACAGAGCTCTTTGTCCCTCCTTACACTTTACGGAGTCATTGTCCTCCCAGGGATACAGGACATTGAAGATGTGGGTGAGGACCTTCTGGGCACCCTCTTTGATTTGTTGGAAGCTGGGCTAAATAAATATCTTTATCCTTCATTCCACCCAGGTCTGGGTATAAAACTCACACAAGTCACTAAACAATGTTACATGTGAACTGTTCATATCACACGTATATTGAGAAACAAAGGTGAAAGCATTCACTAAAAAAAAAAAAAAAAAACACCAAAAAAACAA
This sequence comes from Mus caroli, assembly GCF_978045245.1. Taxonomy (NCBI): domain Eukaryota; kingdom Metazoa; phylum Chordata; class Mammalia; order Rodentia; family Muridae; genus Mus; species Mus caroli. The sequence continues at coordinate 87,545,542 of NW_028227264.1, forward strand.
AACAAAACAAAAAAAAACATATCTTAAGATTTAAAAAGTTAGTTCAGGGCTCTGGTGAACGGTCTCACTGAAATCTAAAGCACATAGTCGACAAAATCATAGCATAAAAAACTGCGTCAACTTGGTCTGGCCAGGAATCAACTTGTCCCTGGCAGGACACCTATTGCCTTTTGTTCCTCGGGCTAGTTTGCCACCAGCTTTACTGTGTGAACCACTGGGCACTTTAGGGATCTTAATGTTCTTATGTTGGTACAGTTTATTTCCACAGTCACAGTGAAGATTCTCACTGTCTAAGTCCAGCTGTTTCCTCTTCGATATCTGCCTTTGTGTAGATTTTCTTGGTATTTTGTCATCCTTACTTCTGCCCACATGGGCATTTTCAGAACTTGTTTCAATTCTTGCTTTTCCAACAGATGACTGTGCTCTTTCTGTCATGAAGGAGGACAAGTGGGGAGGAATAATGATATTTAGTATTATAAATCATTAGACATATGAAGTAATCATTAAAAATGGCTAGCATATTTAAGAACATATTATTTATAATAAAATGGAAGTAGCTGTTATCACACTAGTGTTCACTTTCCTATGCCACCTCTCAGCCTAAACAATAAATATCTATGTAAACACAACAGACTAAATTATGAAATATTTTTTAAATCCACTTAGATTAAATTAACTCATACTCCCTTTCATAAATCTGTACTTAGATTCAATTTCTTAAACAATCCAAGCCTTAAAGAACACGTCTCTACATTTCTTAGTATGTTGTAGAAATAATCTAGTTGTTACTAAGGTAAAACCAACTGGTTGAATAACTGTTCAAACAAGGTCAATTACCAGAAACATCATCTTCCAAGTGAAGAGCAGACAAGGGCTTTGATGATGAGTTAACATGCCATTTATTCTTGCTCATTATGCCGTCATCTTTATAAGTACAAGCAAACTGTGATCTAATTAATGTCTGCCACATCTGCTAACAAAAAAGAAGAAAATATGCAATTATATTCTGTCTTATTTTCCATTTAGTTCTATACACATTCCCGAGTGATTGACACATAATATAACGACTGAACTTACAAGTCCCATCCATCCCTCACTTGGAACTTTTAATCATACTTTGTTTCAGTTTTCAAACTCACTTGTTACGATGACCAGCCTCTTAGTTCATTTAGCAATACTAGCTGTATCCATATAGTTTATATTTTTATAACACTTCTAATGTTTTTTTACTCCTTAGGGGTTTCATAACGCATTCCTTTGGGCTGCTTGGAGTGAGTGTTATGATAAGTGAAGTAATAATATGTACACATACAATCATTAAAGAGGATGGTAGCTCTATATCTTATAAGAAGCACAAAGCTTTCAAAGATGGGACATGTGATTAAAGATATTGCTGGAAGGAAAAATACTAAGACAAAAATTAGGGCTGAAAAGTTAAAAGAAACAGAAATGGCAAATGCTTAGCAAGAAGAACATAACCAACAGGAAGCCATGTCTTCTTGGTTAAAACATGTATTTGAGAAAACCAGAGTCTTTATCATTCTAGAAAGATGCAATAGACAGTTTTAATGGTCAAAATATTAAAATATACACTTGCATTTAACCTCAGCGATAAACTCAATGTTCTCATAAACAGAAGAAAATCACACAGATAGAGCTAGTGCTAAGCAGGGTGTGGACACACCACTGTAGTCCTAATGCTCAGAGGATAAAGTAGGTGGATCAATGTTGGAGGCCTGGATTTTATTCTGAGACACTGGAAGGCAGGGCCATGGGGATAGGGAGAAGGGAAAGTTAACTTACAAAGTAAGACAGGAAGGCAAGCAGCTTTAAAATGCATTCTACAAACACAAGACCATAGAAGTATGAAAAGATTTCAGAACAATGCAATCTACACACGTGATGTGACTGTCATCGATGGCATGACTTCCCATTGTTTATAACTGTTCATTATTATGGGAGATTTCTCCAAACAATCAGATGCTACCTCATATCCTTTTAACACTTCAATTATGCTGGATATTAATGAGTATTTATTGGTTCAAATGTAATCAAAGATATTCTCATAATAGTAAAAATTAATAATAATAATAATTTTTAAAAAGTTAAAACTATGGGGACTTAAAAGATTTGTAATTTTTTTAAAAAATATGTTTCATATTTTTCTATGAAAAATTATTGGAGGTTTTTAGCCACAAATATGTGAAAAGTTGCAAAAAAGGTATAAAATAAAGAAAACCACAATTACAATGCAGTGGGTTCTTATAGTAATGAGGACAGATATAGGTGAGAAAAAAATGATTAGCCATAAAATACATATCAAAATACAAAAAGAAAACTTTTAAAAATTAAAAAAAAAACAAGCACCTTTATCCACAGTGCCATGCTAGACCCTTATTACTAGACAATCTTGAATAAACCATTAAGCTCTAACGTGTCCACACATAAGTGTAATAATAGTCACCCCATGGAATTGTTAGATTATAGAAGTAAAAAAGAATGTAAACATTCCTGAGCATGCTGTACATCTTTGATCCCAGCACTGAGAAGGCAGAGGCAGGCAAATCTCTGTGGGTTCAAGGACAGCCTGGTCTACAAAGGAAGTTCTAGGACAATGAGAACCACAACATGACCCTGTCTCAAAAACAGAGAGACAGACAAACAGAGAGAGAGATGCATGTTCACTCAGGAGATCAATGCAGACACTGGATAGCTATTATAACACAGATGAAGTAGGTGTCCCTATAATATAAGTTTTGCTGGATCAGATTTCTCAGGTCCAGGCCAATTATTCTGAAAGGATAATAGAATGTAGCTCAAAACAAAAACTTTATAATCAACTTCTTCATCTATTAACCTTATTCAGTTATGAGAGAGTGCAAGCTCCACTGGCTTGCATTTATAACTTGAAAGGGAAAGCTTTTCCTTTGTTCATAAAAGCAGAATTTCTCTGCACAAGATTAGTGGCCACATAGAAATAAAATGACTTCCTGTTGCAAATCTTCCAAATCTCTCTGTGTATTTTAGTTGGAATGACAAATAAACAAAACAATTCCCTCTTGAAAGTGCTTTTGAAGTACCAAACAACTCGGAATAATGTCCAGATTCGTACATGGCTCTTAAAATCATTTTGTTTTTAGGTAGTATGAGAGAAAAGGATTGGCAGTTATCTTTTCCAAAATTTCTCTCCTTTGGGAAGACTGCTATCCACAGTGAAATTCTAATGAACTTCAGATTTGCCACACACTGGGAAAGTCCATTGCCGCACCTCTTTTTAAATTTAAATTATTAGGAGATTCCCAGTTAAAGGAAAGCAGTACTTCTCATAGGAAAGTTCTGGGAAAGCACAGACAGAGAGAGGGAAGTGTATTGAGTCTTAAGCTTCCACTGGACAATTAACAAGTTTGAAAAGGGAAACTATCCTCAAAATCCCTGTTAACTATGTATCTTAAATAAGTTATTCCAAATGTAGCTTTTCATTCTTATATTAGCACCTTTTCAAAAGAATAGACTTTTGTCTTTTATTTGATACCGAAGAATTTGTACATATATAAAATAATGGTTTTTGCTATCAAAGAAAATTCTGCTAGACAGGTAAATAAAAAAGTAATCTAAGCAATAACTTTATAATTTTATATATTCTTAGGAGCCATTCATTTACTCTTTGGCAATAAACCAAACTTTCAACTCTAGACCCTAAATATAAAACCTTATCCTGCTACTACTGCTATCAATGTGATCTATAATAACTTCCAGAGTTAATAAGGGTTGACCAGGACAGAATTTCTAAGTGCTCTTGGTAGGAAAAAAATACTGCTGCATATTAGGTACTCAGTTTTCCAATGGTGGCCACCCTCTCAAAACACACAAAGCTTCTCTCACTTGCCCCTTCGCTTCCTTTGTTAGGAGCTCTTTATGTGGCCAATAGCAATCTTCAATGTACATCCCAAACTGGAAGATAATACCAGAAGACAATCACGGACACACTGAGAAGAACAATCTAAGAAGGGCTTATTCTTTCTGGGTTCTTAGTTTAACTCTTCTGCTTCATAGCTTTACCGTGCTTTTAAAAAGTATTTTCCCAACCGTATCTGCCTTTTCTAATCATGTTACTGTAAGAGAAGTGGAGCTCAGCCACGACCTACTATACCCTAGCTGGACCAGGAATCACCAGTCTGTGGCTGATTACTTAATTCTATTCATTTCTTATTTAAAAGCATCTTATTTCTCACCGGAGTCATGTATTGTCTCATTTTTCTGTTGCAGAAGGAATGGTTGTGGGGGGGGATGTAGGGGTCACCAGAGGCAACAGTCAAAGGAAGTTTCTGGTCCCCTTCTTAAGTTTATTACTAAATATTATCAGAAGGTCTACCTTGTCTAGTCAGGGGCTATGCTTCATTCTAGTAAGAGGACCACTTGGATGAGATTTAGTAGGAGCACAAGAGCCTTCACTTCTCTCAGTACGTGCATCTCAGAGTCCACTTTCACACACCACTATGCAGTTGCTATGCCTACCACTTCTCTGAAAAAGAAGAAGAAAGGAGAAACACATTTACTTGACTTCCCAGTTTGGGAATCCAAAGAAAAATTCTGTGTACTCAATAGTTCTATGTCTCTGTCATCTGGCATGTACAATTAGATTAGTACTGTATTCTCTGTATTTGATGACCAGGACTAGACTAGGACTGCATCTCTATCTGATGGCCAGGGCTAGATTAGGACTGCATCTCTACCTGATGACCAGGGCTAGATTAGGACTGCATCTCTACCTGATGACCAGGGTAGATTAGGACTGCATCTCTACCTGATGACCAGGGTAGATTAGGACTGCATCTCTACATGATGACCAGGACTAGATTAGGACTGCATCTCTACCTGATGACCAGGGTAGATTAGGACTGCATCTCTACCTGATGACCAGGGTAGATTAGGACTGCATCTCTATCTGATGACCAGGGTAGATTAGGACTGCATCTCTACATGATGACCAGGGTAGATTAGGACTGCATCTCTACATGATGACCAGGGTAGATTAGGACTGCATCTCTATCTGATGACCAGGGTAGATTAGGACTGCATCTCTACCTGATGACCAGGGTAGATTAGGACTGCATCTCTACCTGATGACCAGGACTAGATTAGGACTGCATCTCTATCTGATGTCCAGGGTAGATTAGGACTGCATCTCTACATGATGACCAGGGTAGATTAGGACTGCATCTCTACCTGATGACCAGGGTAGATTAGGACTGCATCTCTACATGATGACCAGGGTAGATTAGGACTGCATCTCTACCTGATGACCAGGGTAGATTAAGTTGCTAAGTCACACTAAGCTTCTTGCCTCTGCAACTTTTGGCTCTGTTGTGGGTCATGTTGAAGTACACTGCAACTTATCACAATACTTTCTGCTCTTTGTTCTCAGTGATTTCTTTTGGTGTGTGTGTGTATGTGTGTGTGTGTGTGTTTGTTTTTACATGAGCTGCTCTCACCTGACCTGGCATGTGTGGAAGTCAAAGGTGTTTTTCCTCAGTCACTCCACCACCTTAATTTCTGAGACAGGGTCTCTCACTGACACTGGAGATGGCCAATTCGGCTTGGCTGGATAGTCAATGAGCAGCAGGACCCACTGCACTACCCTACTACTGCCTGCCTCCTCTTCCAGAGCTAAGGTCACAGGAGCAAGCCACCATGGCAGCTATTTCTTGGTTGTTGGGAATTGTGGGACCCCGACTTAGAGCATTTCTCCCTGGAAGGTAAAGCCCCTGGACGTTCCCCTGTTTTCCCTGATCTCTAAAAATACAGCCAGAAAGAAGCTCTTTGTTCTCTATAGCCAGCAAAAAGCCTTTTTGTTTCTATACTGTACAACCGGAGATGCCTGCCTTCCTGTGAGGACACGGAGATAAAAATTCAGAAAGAACTCACTCCCCACTCCTGCTTTATAAATTTCACCAAGGACACCCGGAAGAGAACTCTCTTCCCAACTCCTCCCAACTCCTCCCAATTCCTCAGCTAGCTGTTAAAAGCCCCCTACTGTCACTGCTCGGGTGGAACTCCCCTGCCCTGCATGGTGGAGGGACTACGTCCTAAGCTAGCTGATAATAAAACCTCTTGCAGTTTGCATCAGGTGTGGTTTTCTCTCGGGTCACTGGGGTGCTGGCCAGCTCATCCCGGGACTTGAGCAGAGGCCGAGCTTCGGGGGTCTTATAGAATCTGAACCTGGGTCTCTATGCCTGCACAATGAACACTTTGCCTACTCAGCCACCATCATCTCCTCAGCCATTTCTCTTAGTTTTAATTACTTTGCAATTCATGTTACAAAGCAGGAGGGAGGAGATTTTGAGAATCAATCTCGGTGCACCTATTTAAGTTGGATTATGCTTTCGAGTTTTCAAATTCCCACGGTAAACTTGGTTATCTAAGAAAGAATTTTCTAACACCCCAAGACAAGGAGTGTTTATGGAGGCAACAATTACAGAGAGGTAACTGTCTTACACTAATGACATCTATATTTCCCTGAACCTCCTGCTCCTTGTCTTAAGAACCCCATATCTCTGGATTGGGTCATTTACATTATTAAGTAGATAAGTATCTATACAACACAGATTCATTGAGATACTAAAAAGCATTAAAGACACCGTAGAGAAAAATGTATCTATGCTCTTTCAGTTGAGGCAGATATGGAAGGGGCCGGTAAATCAGGATGGAAGGACTAAACCACACAATACATAGGAGTTAAGAAGGTTAAATGGGCCCTTAAAACCCTTCTAATAAGAAATATAAGGACAATTTAGTAAATTATTTAAATTCGTTTGGAAGTAGTGGTAAAGAAATGGAAGAAATAGTCTCCAAAGGTCTGTCTATGTCAAACCACAGAGGTCTAATGAGGACCTTCCAGTTTCCTTCACAGGGGAATTTACTGGACTATCAGATGCAAGTTTCCTAATAGACCAGTGTGAAATGAAAGTTGAAGACCTAGCTGTAAATTCTCTAATATTTCCTTCTTTAAAATGCCTGAAGGAGTTCAAATGTAGACCACATCTAATTCCCATAACAAAGAAAATGAAAACATACAAAAACCTCACCACAACTTTATACCACAAGAGCAAAAGTAACAGAGAAATACAGCACTAAATGCTAGAACACTGTTTTGTCATCACTGCAGGAGTTAATGGCGACAATATTTCTTGTTCTTTCCAACAAGCACTCGACCTGGCTCCGCTTCAGTTATGTGTCTGGCTAAACTGAAGGGCTTCACAGTCTGCTTTTGCAAAGGTTACTTACTGTAGCACAAAACTGAGAATAGTAATCCTTTACTATCTTTTAGTTTCAGAGCTGTGTAGACGAGGCTGACAAAGCAAGGTCAATTTAATTTCATGCTTTTGCCAACGGACATAAGATACTGCAAAGTTGCTGTAATAGTAGACAGCGTCCGTCTAAAATATGTTTCTACCTATGTAAATGACACTAAATTAGATATCTTTTCTATTTCTCTAACACACATGCATTTATCTTCATTTTATAGTAATTAGCTGACTCTTGAGAATTTCTAAAAATGCACAAAACCAAACTACATTCTAAATTTTTGTCCTTATACCCACAAGTGAGTGCAGTTCTTGCCACTTGCCAAGGAAACTTCTCTTTGTGACAGATGGAGGCCACTATAGAAAACCATAACCAATCAAAATGGAGAGGGGATAAATCTACAACACAACTCCAGCACGTAAGGCTCTGGGGTCAATGGAGAAGACAGGGCAGAAAGAATATTTAAAGCTGGGGAATAGGGGATTTGCTGCGATTGTGTCTTAAGATTGTGTGTCTTAAGAATGTAGAGGCTACATCAAAAGGTCTTACCAACATGACCACCTAAACATGACCTCCACGTGCTAACACACTTGAGGGCAGTAAGGGAGGTAGGGAGGGCAATCTCAAGAGGCCTCTACGCTAGGAAGAGAACTACAAGCAATGCAGGAATGCTGAAAGTCAGGATGAGAGTCTTTCGCAGGAACAAGGACACCAACACCAAATGGTCAGCCGTGAAAGTAAATACAAGAAAGTAGCATTATACAGACTAAACAGGCTGAAATAGCGTGTGTGTGTGTGTATGTGTGTGTGTGTGTGTGTGTATCATAACATAATTAACAACATAGCACATAAGAACATAACAATTAACAAGAAAGAGGTAATGAATTTTAAGTGGAATAAGGAGAGGTTTTGTGGGAGTGTTTGGAAGAAATAGAAACAAGAAATTGTATGTGTACACATATATATGTATATACAAACAATATAAAATAAACTATCTTAAAAAGAATTTAAAAATACAAAGAGTTATTATTCTGTTACATCATTATGAAAAATTATTTGATAACGTCAGTGTAATTACAATTTTTATAAAAACTTTTAACAAATTCATAATTACTAACATATAACATATGCCCAATATATAGCAACTAATGAGTAAATTCTGTTAAAACATAAAACCAAAAAAAATTTAAATGCTTGAATAAATACATTGTCAAACTACAGACACAAATGTTCTAAGGAAAAATCAGAAACTTACTTCAAGTTAAATGAAAACAGATAAGCACTAAGGAACAATGTAAAGACTGTCTCATCTGAATCTATAACTAAAGATTTACATATATATATGTGTGTGTGTGTGTGTGTGTGTAGCATATATTACATAATTAAAATTTATATTAGTCATCCAAAGGCCTTCTCTGTTTACAGCTGACTATCTCAGATGTTACAGTGATCACAACACATCAAGTCTCCATTCTGGGTATGGGTCAGTGCCCTGAGCAGACCTTGGGCATAAACTTCACAGCCAGTCCCACAATACTCAGAGGAAGCTCCACTACCAGACGCTCTAACAAGCCCAGGTTTACAGGATCGCAAGAGCTTGGTTACACCAGGATGTCAGGGTCCCAGAGATAGCTTGACTCCCAGGAGCTCTGACACACTCAGGATCTCAGGATCACAGGACCCCAGAATCGGAGGATTACTAAGACAGCTTGACTCTGAGGAGTTCTGACACAACCAGGATCACAGGAAGGACAGGATCCAGTCAGACATAGCCAGGGCAGGTAGCACTAGAGATAACCAGATGGCGGGAGGCAAGCATAAGAACTTAAGCAACAAAAGCCAAGGTTACTTGGCATCATCAAAACCCAATTCTCCCACCATAGCAAGTCCTGGATACACCATCACACAGGAAAAGCAAGATTTAGATCTAAAATCACTTTGCATGATGATGATAGAGGACTTTAAGAACATAAATAACTCCCTTAAAGAAAGACAGGAGAACACAAGTAAACAGCTAGAAGCCCTTAAAGAGAAAACACAAAAATCCCTTAAAGAATTAGAGGAAAATACAATCAAATAGGCGAAGGAAATGAACAAAACCAACCAGAATCTAAAAATGAATGTAGAAACAATAAAGAAAGCACAAAGGGAGACAACCCTGGAGTTAGAAAACCTAGGAAAGAGATCAGGAGTCATAGATGCAAGCATCACCAACAGAATACAAGAGATAGAAGAAAAAATCTCAGGTGCAGAAGATACCATAGAAAACATTGAGACAACAGTCGGAGAAAACGCAAAATACAAGAAGCTCCTAACCCAAAACATCCAGGAAATCCAGGACACAATGAGAAGACCAAACCTAAGAATAATAGGTATAGAAGAGAGTAAAGATTCCCAAATTAAAGGGCCGGTAAATATCTTCAACAAAATTATAAAAGAAAACTTCCCTAACCTAAAGGAAGAGATGCCCATGAACATATAAGAAGCCTATAGAACTCCAAATAGACTCGACCAGAAAAGATATTCCTCCTGTCACATAAAAATCAAAACACCAAATGCACTAAACAAAGAAAGAATTTTAAAAGCAGTAAGGAAAAAAAGTCAAGTAACATATAAAGGCAGACCTATCAGAATTACACCAGACTTCTCACCAGAGACTATGAAAGCTAGAATATCCTAGGCAGATGTCATACAGACCCTAAGAGAACACAAATGCCAGCCCAGGCTACTCTAGCCAGCAAAATTCTCAATTACCATAGACGGAGAAAACAAGATATTCCATGACAAAACCAAATTTACACAATATCTTTCCACAAATCCAGCCCTACAAAGGATAATAGATGGAAAACACCAACACAAAGAGTGAAACTACACCCTAGAAGTAGCAAGAAAGTCATCTTTCATCAAACCCACACAAACATAATTCCACCTCTAACAAGAAAATTAACAGGAAGTAACAATCACCTTTCCTTAATATCTCTTAATATGAAAATTAATATCATCAACATATCCTAATCAATTGAAATTCAAAAATATGAGGAATTAGACATTTGTTGGCTATCATCCAGCGGTCTCTCTAATTTGGTAATTGGAGAAATAGGTCCAATATTGTACAATCCATATACACTTTCTGCTTGTTTGTACGTGACAGCATCTTGCTGTGTACCACATAATGGTCTTGAAATCATGTTTCTCCTATCTCAGCCTCTCTATTAATAGGATTGTTTATTTGATGTTTTTACACTATACTATGGTTTTCAGAACAGCTTATATAGTTCAAAATTATTTATACAGCCAAAAGAATTGTAGACAATTTGTGAGGTGGCTTGTAAGAGAACAAAGAGTGAGACTGAATGTTTTGCTTAATGTTTATAATTATTGTATCAATTTTGAAGAAGAGGACCTTATAAGTTACTCTTTTTCTGAGATGAATACTTTTCAAAATCATCACAGCCAACAAATCAGAATCTTCCCCTCACCTAACATCTGTGCCACCCTTCAAGCAGAACCATTGTTCATTGAAACAGTTGATGAATGACTTCATGGATAGACCATCTTAATACACACACCATTTCTTAAATGAATGTAACCTGTTCCCTGTGAGCTGAGAATGATGACAATCACTCAAGTCAAATAGCTTTGACCATAGCAGGAAATCTGATCCAAATTATTGTGCCTAAAATTCATTCCTTGGAGTAGCAGAACTGTCAACTCTTAGCTTAGCTACTATGGAGGTGAAATCCTTGGTGATGTGAGGGACACTGAAGTACAGCCTTATTACAATGAACTCTAATGTCCAAAAATGGTTCTAATTTTGGGTTTGTACCACAGTAAGAACCAAGATTTTAAAGCTCTACTAAAATCAAAACAAACAAAGAAAGAAACAAAAAGACTTTATCTATTTATGTTCATTTAATAACATGTCCACCATTTTTATGATAAAAATATATATTGTGTTGAATATAATTTTTAAAAAGTCTCCATTCTGTTAAAAACACTAGACAAACACCTAAGGACACTGCTTCTTTGTTTTTCTTTCCACTTATCCACACACACTGATGTAATTGTTGCAATAGCTACTGCTTACTTCTTTCTTTCTTTTTAGTTTCAGTAAATTAAAAAGCCACAGATAGGTTAAGATTATATAAAAGCAATGTTCTTCTACACAATCTGTCAATGCTAATTTTTCATTTACTCCTTGTTGTGTTATGTGAATTTCATAATTACAAAATGCAGCCCAGTTTTATATATTCATTTCTTTCAAAATTCATTATTTCAAAATGACAATATCTATCATTTTATAACGGAACGTTCCTATACCTTATTTTTCTCTGCTTGCAGTGACTTATGGATTCGCTCTCTGAGAGGTTTAACTGATGTATTCTTCTCTTGTGTGGGAGACCTATGCGGGGAAAACAAAGAAACATATTAATAGGGTTTGGATGTGTCTGTCTTTTCAAACTGTACATTTAACCGCCACTGAGACACCAGGAAGAGGGAAGGCCTTTAAAAGGGCTGAGGGCAGTGATTTGGATTAGTGGGAGGTAAGGCTCTCACCAGAACCCACTGCGCCACCTCTGCTGCTACCATCACACCAGGCCTCTGGTTAACTGTATCTGCCTATGGTACTTATTATGGCTGCTGGAACGATGCCATGGCCATGTCAAGGTCTTCATATAACACCAGCATTTACTGAGCAAGGAAGCCAACAAATACTGACCCTGCTATAAATATGGTGTGTATGCCTCATTCTGTTATTACACAGAATAGTGGTCGATAAAAAATGTTCAAGTTTGGGAGTAGAACTTTTTGCTACTTGTTAACTGAGCTCTCTCTGGCATATTTTACAATTACTCTCGAGTCTCAATTCTTCACTAGACTTTGGGAACGCTACTACAAAGAATTGCTTTAAGGGCTGTGAATTAACAAAGTTCTTGACATATACCAATACAAATAAGTATTTTTTATGGCATATAGACCATATATACTGGAAACACTCTTTAATGTCACATTGTAACTATAACTGGGCTACAGTGACATGCCCAGTCTTCCTTTAGTTTCTGTTTGCTTTTTCCTACCATAAGTGTAAGTTCCTCTGGTAATCAACAAGGTACTTTTTATTTAAAATAAAAACAAGTCAAGTTAGGCTTTCACACATAACTCCTGTATTACATACCTAAAGAGTGTGAGAACAGATGGTCCACTGTGAGGAACTGTACTTTCGTCATTGTACAAAAGCTCTGCTTTATTTCTGGTTGGAGCACTGGCTGCATCTTCATCCAAAAGGACAAGTAAAATTTTCACAGCATCTCTGCCACAGTAGGCGGTATCATGGTTTATAGCAAAAGATTTTGGCTAAAACAAAAATTAATTTTAAAGTATACATAATAATCGCACCAGCTAAGTGAATCAGCCACACATTTCTATTTCGAATGGCACTCTTCTTTTATTGCTAAAATCACAGAAAATCAGCTATAAACAGTGGATTTAAGATATGTAGACATTTCTCCTTTAAGCCACACTATGATCAATCTTACCAATTTTTAGACATAAAAGAATATCATCAAAGGAAGACATTTGTTTCTGATGTGAGTACCATTAGACTTTAAGATAGAAAAATCTAATTACTACCTAGTTAGGCCTCCACCCCATGACTTTACCTCTTAATCTCTGTGTACTTTTTCTCTTATACAAAAGGGGCTGGGGTTCTGGCAATCCAAAACAAACTCACATGTGCTTAAGACCACCTCAAGAGCCAGAAGTGGTGGCGCATGCCTATGCCCCACACTGGGGAGGCAGGTGGAGGCAGAGCATGAGTTCAAGACCAGCTTCAGTTACTTAAGTTGAAGATCAGCCTGGCTTATAATGAGACCCAGTCTCAAGAAGGCAAAACCAAAAGATCTAAGTAAATGAAAAATTAAGATTATTCTATGTTCTAAGCCTTATTTTAAGAAACTAAAGCTTCAAAGGTAAAAACCATACCTTCAAAGAAATCACAGCCTCTTGGTAAGATAAATAGGCCATCACAGTGCTGTAATATTTCCAGTGTGCACATAACTGTGGTGGAAGCACCCATAAGACAATGGTCATTGCTGTATGTAGTGAAGGACAGCCTCAGAGAGGAGTCACAGAGAGAGAGGAGGGAGCTCAGAGGTGAGGGAGGAGGAGAAGTCTAAGTCCCTAGGTGAGAAGGAGTTCCAGTAAAGGACTCTGAAGAAACCCTGCATGTCATGCACTGATGTTATGGGGTGGCCGGCTACAAAGGTAAAATGTCTTGCTTTATTAAGCAAGTACAATAATCTTATTTAAACTTTAGAAAACTCAATTATAGCAATGTGCAAAATATATTTTACAGTAAAATTTGTCAAATATAGACACGGCTGGAGCAGATTAGAAGAATACAATGACTTAGTTTTGAAATGAAATAGCCTGAACTAAAGGGCACTAGAGATAAAGAAGACAGATTTAAAAAGAAGAGCTGAGTAACCAGTAACTAGAGAATAAATTAATGTGATGGGTAATCTGGATATGCAAAATTAGATACAGGTGCATGTGAACATACACTCAGGCATTTTTGTTAGGTTTGAAATATCCTGCTAACTGCCCACTGCAGGACTCTGAGGAGACACTTAACTTGTCTATGTTCATGATGTAATCACCAGCAAAAGAGGTGCCCTGCCCTCTGGGGTGAATGAGGAACACAGTGCCTAAATATCAGAGACAATCTTCAGGTGGCGCCTGTGTCATCCCCTCAGCGTGCATCCAGTGGTTTGCTTTCTTGTCTCTAATTGGCAGCTCAGGCCACCAGACGAACTGTACTGTACAGCACTACTCAAGTAAAGCCAGGAGCCTACCACGACCTGGTCCTTACCACATAGTTTGCCCATCAGGGTCAGGACGTGCCACACTGCTAACAGCACCTTCGCTGAGTGTCATCTGATTGGGTTTTTAAGATTTGTGATTTAGTGGGAAACAAACTAACAACAGGTGGCTTGTGTCAGGATTCTGATGCCTATGGATGGAAGCTGGCACTGAACGAAATGAGATGGCAGGGCTCCTGGCTTACACTTGCAGTGAGAGCTCCCTTGGGCTTTGTGCCAACACAGTCACTCAAAATGTTGGCATGCACATGAAATAAATAGGGGAGAATCCCAGGATCTTCCCCATGATGCCTTTGAAGTCAATCTAAGAAGCCACATTTTTGCAGGAAAATAGAAAAAAAAAATGATCACCAAAGCCTGTGGGTGAAAGAATTAATAAATAGGAAAAGCAAGTCTTCCGTCCTGTACTGCCTTCCATGGTAATATCTAATGAAAGGGCCTCTGTTAACCAAATAAACACTACAATATAGTCAGGCACAGCGACTTATATGTGTAATTCCAGCATCAGACGACTATGCTAAGAGTTTGAGGCTGGCCTGGGCTACATAGTGAGTTCCAAACCAACCTGGGCTACACAGTAAGACTTTGCTAAGAGTTTGAGGCTGGCCTGGGCTACATAGTGAGTTCCAAATCAACCTGGGCTGCAGAGTAAGACTGACTCAAATAAAAACAAAGAAAGAAAGAAAAAAAAGTAGATCAACTATAATATATACTCTAAGGTTCTGTTCTGTATTTTAAGTTATGGTAGCAATAATCTATTAAAATTGACTATTGATGTAAGAAAGCCAAGGAAGAAGTGCATATTGTATAAGATTCTCAAGTATAAGTAAGAGTGAATTGTAATCAACTGGAAATGTAGTTAGTAATAAAAAATTATATAGCTCTACAAATGAAAACTAAACTTCTGAGTATAAAACCTGGTCTAATGGGACTGCTGCTGTCTTGCAGAGAGAAGAGTACTGGCCAAAAGCCAGACTATTATTTTGAATCTAAGTTAAACAGAAAAAGAATGGTATTATAGGAATAATTATTGAAAAATAGCCCTAAGCACCTTAAGTATTAACAGATACCAGAAATTACCCAATGCCTTTTTAACAAATACATTCTCACTAAAGATGTTATGATTTAACCTAAGTTCAACATAATCCTATTGAGAAAATTAAAACATAGAAAATACATCTTCTGACTTAAGTAGCAACAACAAACAACTTCTGCAATGAACAGAAGAGATTATGTTTTATATAGGACAATAAAAAATAAATCCTTTACCGGGACAGGACTGATGTTGTTGGCGCTGACAGCTACACCTTCTTGAGAATTAATAATATTTTTAATCCTCAAATTCAAATCCTGAACAACTTCCTCTACTGCTTTATAAAAAGGCTCCCCACTGCTGTGGCCTTTGATCAGCTGCATCTTTATCGCTGATAATATCCGACTCCCTGCAAGGCTGGAAATAGAAGTTAGAGTTTGCTTGTAATCGTTTTGTAAGTGATAGTATGCTTATAAGCTTCAAACTTACTTCTCAGTGCTAATCTACACCTTTCAAAAACATAAAAATAACTTTGATCTTATAGATCAAACAGCAAAACACTTAAGGAAAAAATAAAAACCACGAGAAATAAAAAGTTTTTCTAAAACCCAAAATGTCATACATTACATCTTCCTTGATATGAAAGCTGAAAAAATATGTTAACTATGATAAAATATAATAACAGTCCAGATGAATTTCTATATACCTGAAATACTTAAAGTATGTACACAATACTAAGACAACAAAAAGTCACTTAGAACAGCCTAGAATGTTAATTAATCTTAAAACCAACTTAACAAGCTTCTATTGAGTCTCATAAAGATTAAATAACTTGTCCTAGATAACATGATGCTCCAGGAAAGGAGGAGGGAAGAAGAAAGCTAACCCAAAAGAAATACTATACCACCATACATGAAGGACTATTAGATATAGAAGAGGAAATTAAGCAAGTCAATATTGATCCAAAACAAACCAAAACCTAAACTAGCTATGGCCAGTAGACTAGTATCTTTCAAAACCTGCAATCAATGTTTCTTTCTATGCCTGAATTTAGGTTGCAGCTCCTGCTCTACAGGACTGGCATAGGTCCAGTGTGAGAAATGCACAGGAGGATGGGTCTTGATCTGTTCTAGAGAAAAAAATAGAGGTGTCCAACAGTAGAAGTGGGGTTTCCATTGAAGTCATGAGGTATCATTAGAAAGGCTGTGTCCAATGAGACAGCAGTCTGGTTTGACGTGGAGTCATAACAGTGCTGCCTCTCTGTACCTGGGGCATGCTACTAAGCTTCTCTTCTGTAGTAGCATAAAGGAAAACCTAGCAGCTGATGTTTTCATCCTCAATACCCTACAACTAGATTATACATCTTAGGTATTCTAGCAAGCATGTGAAGTAAGATTGATCAGGTAAATATTTGGGTCAAGAGGAAAGGAAAATAAATGTATGAGACAATCACAGAGAACTGAAAGTCCAATGGGGAGCTCACTAGCTCAGTCTTTGACATGTTTCCAAGCATAAGAATCTAACACCAACTCCTGGTGCTAGCTTCCTGAATCTCTTTCTCCAAGAATGGTGCTATGTAACTGCATTGGTGCTGCAGTAACTTTTATGCTAAACAATGTGGGAAGCATTTCATGCAAAAATCAGCTCTGAGGAAGGAATCTATACCTTGAGTAGACATCTGAATGAGCTTGGTAAGACTAGAGGAAAATCTTCAAAGATCTCCGACTTGTCCCTGGGAAAGAGCTAGTGTGGTAAGCTGTGACTGGTAAATGAGCAGGATAAACAGTCAATTCCTGGAGGCAGATTTGTTTTAGTATTGCTTTCAGCGGGTAAAGTGCAGAGAGAGCAGAAAGGTGGAAGTGGCGGACAGAGAGGTCCACATTAGATATAGTACTCAGGAGATAGGGAGCTACTATGACTCTTCTTATATGTAGCCATTTTACTTTCTAATTTGGGAAAGTTTTTCTAAAGATTTTTCCTACAGAGACAATAGAGAAATCAGATTGCTTTGAATTTATTCATTATAAACAGAACAATAAATTCTACTGCTTATATTAAATGTTTTTTTTAGAATCTTTGAATTTTGTACTAATATAATCATATGACTACCAAATAGTTTTATTCCTTTTAATTATTTTACCTACCATTTATTTTTCTTGCCACACTGATTTGAACTGCCCATCAAATACTGGGCTGCAAAGACATGGGAGCTCTCACCTGAATCTTAAATTGAATGCTAAGACAATTTATAATAACTAGGATTTTATAGGAACCCTTTTATCGGATTAGACAGTCTTCATTCTTTACACTTTACACTGAAGAATCATCCCTGCAGGGTGATTCTGTGTTCCTCTCAGACCTGCAATTTGAACTGTCTCAGTACTCTGCCATAGTATTATTCGTGGCTATCCAAAGAGAATGTTTTTCTGGGCTGGAGAAACTCTTTCAGTGGGTAAAATGCTTATCACACAGGCATGAATCCCTGAATTTGATCCACAGCATACAGATAAAAGGTCCAGTGTAATGGAGTGCTAGAGGAGTCACAGAGCTAGGAAGGTAAAGAAAGCAGGCCCCTGGGACCATGCAGCTACCACAGTCTACAGGCGAGACCCAGATGCCAGTGAGACCAGGCCTCAGAATCCAAGGTGAACAGTTCCTAGACAGGTTGATCTCTGGCACCCCATTCACATGTCCACACCTTCACTCACTCTCTCTCTCTCTCTCTCTCTCTCTCTCTCTCTCTCTCTCTCTCTCACACACACACACACACACACACACACACACACACACACAATACAATCTCCAGTTCTCCAGGTCCACTATGTGACTTGCCCCATTTTTGACTTGTCTCTCTGACTTTTTTTCACCTGATTCTTGGCCTATATTTTATTTACCTACTCATGCAAAGCATTAAGAAGCATTTAAAAATGTTATCCAGCATTATTAATTTTTTATTAATGAAAGGGTAATGCCTGGTATTTTGTCTGTCCTACTTCTGTAACCAGAAGTCTAGGCTGGTTCTAGGAATCAGTTCACTTAAATAAGAACATTCTTTTCAGCTATTACATTAAACTTAAACTTATTTTTCTTCTAAAAGAACAGACAAATTGGATGAACTATAGCCAAAACGAATCCAAAGTTAGCACCTTGGCACTTTCTGTTTTTTCTGGGAACTACTCTTCTAAAAGAGTTTTGGTAGGAAATTCTGTAAAGTGCTTTGGTTTCATTTATTTGTAAAAATTATTTACAGTATATGATACATGCTCTTAAGTCATTCTATCACTCAGGATGAATATAAAAGTCATGGTTTACAGACTTCAATGATGTGAATGATGTGGCTTGGTAGTGACAAGCTGCTACTACTATGCCTAATTTATTTTTCTTTACATGATGCATGTTTATGTATGTTAATGATGTGGTGGTTAACTATTAATGTACAAGAATTGATAAATGTGCAATCGGTCCTTTTCAAAAAACTAGTATTAGTTGATCATAATGTAAAGCCATTAAGGATTACTACTATAGAATACACTATATGCATATATAGCTATTGTATGTATTGTATCAACATTTTAAACTAAATGTTTTATAGTTATAAGTTCTGAAGTCTTGTCAATCATGTTTGTGTAATTCTGATTCTGGTTTGTTTTCCCCTAACTACACTAGACTTGTTCTTATAGTCGTGAAATGCTATTCATATTGTTGTACCTTACACGATTCCTCATGTTACAGAGCCCTGTAAGTGATGATGCAAATAGTAATGGGGAATTTTAGCACAGTAGCTACAATTCACAGGACTTCTGCCAATTAAGGTAATGCTGGGTGAGGTAATACTGTCCTGGGAAAAATTAAAAATGCTCTTCCAAGTGGTTTGTAAGTGTATCCCTTTTATTGAAGTAGCTATACTTCAATTTTCATGTTTATTAAAGCTACAAATAAACTAACAAAAATTTTGAGCAAAACACATGAAACTCAAGAAGGAAGAACAAAATGTGGATACTTGGATTCTTCTTACAAGGGAGAACAAAATACCCATGGAAGCAGTTACAGAGACAAAGTTCGGAGCAGAGACTGCAGGAACGACCATCCAAAAACTGCCCCACCTGGGGATTCATCCCATAAACAACCACCACACCCAGACACTATTGCAGATGCCAACAAGAACTTACTGACAGGAGCCTGATATAGCTGTCTCCTGACTAATACAGAAGTGGATGCTCACAGTCATCCATTAGACAGAGCACAGAGTCCCCAATAAAGGAGCTATAGAAAGTACCCAAGGAGCTGAAGGGATTTTCAGCCCCCTAGGAGGAACAACAATATGAACTAACCAGTAACCCCAGAGCTCCCTGGGACTAAACCACCAATCAAAGAAAACACACAGAGGGACTCTAGCTGCATATGTAGCAGAGGATGGCCTAGTTGGTCATCAATGGGAGGAGAGGTCCTTGGTCCTGTGAAGGTTCTATGCCCCAGTATCGGGGAATGCCTGAGCCAGGAAGCGGTAGTGGGTGGATTGGTGAGTGGGGGGGGGGGGTAAGATAGGGGATTTTCCGAGGGGAAACTAGGAAAGGGGATAACATTTGAAATGTAAATAAAGAAAATATCTAATTTAAAAAATTGATAGAGATTCAAAGGATAATTAAAGATGAAAGAATGTCTTAGTTGTAGATCATAAGAATAAAAATTTTCACATTTTAGGAAGAACGTTATCATTTATTTTACCCCATTCCTTCTATAAGAACAAAATTGCTGAATTCTCAAAATGGTATAATTCATTGCCGGAACTATTTCTAGGGAAAGATTTGCAAGACTTATATTTCAACTACTTGCCAAGGTTAAGATGTTGGCCACTAGCAACCATTCTAAACACTGCTACTGTGACTGATTCATACATTTCCTGATAAAGCAGCCATTAGACTCTCTAGTGTCTATTGGTAATCCAGTAGCTCCATTCACACTGCTGCTTTTAGAACCTGGAAGCTACAGAAAGAAGTCTTGGACCCAATCGTCAAGGCGTTCTGGGCTCTGTGCTGGCTTTACACCATCACCAAAAGTTTTTGAGGGAGCAGAATGAGACAAGGGATAGAGGGCGCACGAGTGGAGTGAAAGGAAGAATGACTTGTCCCCAAACATACCTTCTTGCTAATATAGATAAACATCCAAAGGAGAATTAGATCAGAGATTTACACCGTAGCTCCCAACCCCACCACACTACAGTCCCCGGCAGCAAACACACGGAGACTGGCAATGAAAACAACAGTTCAAAAGGAAAGTGGCTGGCAGAAATTCTAGGCAATACTAGAACAAACATTTCAGCTACGTTATCACTCGGCATTTTACTGAATACAGTGTCTGGCTCTGCCATTATGTATTCAAGAATTTGATAACTATTTGCTTTAATAGTTTTTAAAGTTGAATATGATTAAAGGTGCATTAAATAGTATAAAAACTCTTCTGA
Source organism: Mus caroli (assembly GCF_978045245.1). Lineage (NCBI taxonomy): Eukaryota > Metazoa > Chordata > Mammalia > Rodentia > Muridae > Mus > Mus caroli. The sequence continues at coordinate 87,566,222 of NW_028227264.1, forward strand.
AGTATTTTCAAAAAAACAATAATTAACAATACATGAGACAGGTAATTTGCAGCCAAATTAATATTCTGTAACCACATATTTAGCCTAATATATAACATAGGTATTCATTAAAAAGCTGTGTGGTAAGCCTAAAGTACATTTTTAAATTCTTAACAATAGAACCTAATTAATTTATATAAACTGAAGCTTCCAAGGCATTTTTCAGGTAAAAGTATAGCATGCATTTTATGGTGGCATCTACTGGCAAAATTCAGAAATGCAGCCAGCTTAGCTAAAATGGCTTCATGAAGAGTGGGCAGAGGACAATGATTGTCCAATGGCATTTTCTTCTCTGCACCCCCCCCCTCCCACCACTCTATCTACCTATCTTCATTCTTCCTTGGAATAAAAGACCATATACTGCTTCCTTTATAAGGCAAGCACAAACTTACCCTCGGATACAAGAATTAAATCTATCTTTATGTCTTAAGTTGTAAGGTGAAGGAACAAAGAGGAGACAGAAACCAGAGTGAAAGGTGGGAGTTAGATTATACACACTGTATGTACATGCTGACCACAATTCCTGAGGTCTCGTCCTGTACCTAGTATGGAATCCTGAACTATCAAAAACCATTTCAGAAAGATCAATCTGCCTTACCTCAGTGGCACTAAAAGGATTGAGCCGTATAAAACAGGAGGCAGGATGAACAACTCAGAAAGGTAAAAGGCCCAGAGCAAAAATGATAGGACTGAACAGGACAGCAAAACCCAGACATGCTGTAGCTACAGGGATAGAGTCATGAGATAAATAAATATAAATAAACAAACAAATAAGTAAGAGTCAAGTTAAGGCAGAGACTTAGAGATATGTAAGACTTAAACTTGGGTAGCTGGAGCCACAGGAGTTATGAGAAGACGCTCTAACAAGTGACCAAACATGAGGAGTCAAACCCTCCTGATGGTAACCAAGGACAGATCCCGGAAGAGCACCGACAGAAGGGTAGGAAGGAGAGAAGTGTGAGACACTGCAGAGTACACAGGAACTGTACTCTACTCTGTGCCAGAGACTATAAGGGCCGGTACAGTCCAGTGCCAACACAGTGAAGGCAACCAACAGACTCTTACACTTGCTGCCCAGGAAAAAATGAGTCAAGCCTGCCAACAGAGAAGGGAAATAAAGAATAGCACTTTTCATGAGTCTGAGCAGAAAGATGCAGACAGAACTGGAACAGAAGCTAGCTGAAGTTTTCTTACTATCCTGATAGACGATGAATAAAGTACAAGTCAAGAAAAAGAATAAAAGTGTAAGATGAAATGCATAACTATAGAGTAAACGTTCACTCAGCTAGTGGCTTCCCCACATCTGGCTCACTGCAAGTTTATCCTTTAGATTAAGCTCAATTGCAACATTTTTCTAGGCATGCTTTCCTGACATCCTTATCACAAGCACCAACAAAGCAGGCCAAGTAGGTCCTTCTCACTGTATCTTTTCCACCTAGTCTTTAGTAATCTTGCTATTTTGAATTATAAAATTAACATACTGTTTAAAAAGAAGAAAACAAAATTGTTTAAGTAGACTCCCATTTGAAGACATTATTTAGATACCCACTTCTTCAGTGTCTTCCCCAGAAAATGGGGTAATTATTCATGAATGCTTTAAATAAATGGCTGCTAAACTGAAGAAATATATTCTCTCATACAAGGTTGCCTATAAAAGAAGTGCATTTCTAACCATTTGGTCTATTTTCCCAACCATACAGTCCACCAAAATTTTAACTGATTTATTAGACTGAATGTATGCATTTATCTTGCTTCCTCCCTAAACCTTACTGAAGTCAAAAAAAGAGCAAACCAGATTTTTAAATACATTCAGAAAAAGAAAATAGAAGACAATACTAGTAATAGTAGAGTCATTACATCAACTACCCAGAATATATATATATATATATATATACATACACACACACACACACACACACACACTTTGATAAATGCAGGTTCAAGGACCACCAGTGCCTGAAGACCCTGTAGCAAGAGATGCTGAAGACCTGAGGTGCATGTGGGACACTGGTACCCTAGATCCTCTCTCCTTCTCAGCAGTGAAGCCAGTGTGCCTCTTCCACCGTCACATGGAAGGCAGGGACACCCGAGAGTAAGCAAGGCAAGACCCAATCCAGGGACAGCAAGGGAAAATAACGGGAATAAAATCTTCACAGAGAACTTGGAGCTCAGTGTCTGCAGGTCCATCACAGGCCTCAATTGCAGCTTTCAGAGACTAACTGATGGGTCTGAGGAAACATTTGGAAAGAGTCAAAGAAATGATGCACGGTTATCTGACATCTGCAGAGTTAAGTCCCTAACCACAGGGCCGACTGGTCACCAAGTTGTCATTAAGCCCACTATGCATTAAGCCACTACTGGTCAGCTTTCCAGGGCCTCACTTTTAAGTAGGAAAATACAGGTTTGAATCACCATCCCTTCTGGGAGTCCTAGACAAAAGGAAACAGGACAAAAGGAAACTCTAACCAAAAAAATCCTTAGATAAACAAGCACCGTCTAGATAGCAGATAAAAACGGAATTCTCTTCTTCTTGCTTTGTTATGGTTGTTGTTTGTTGCTGTTGTTGTTCACCCTTAAGGGAAAGTCTCAGACTGGAGCCCGAGGCAGTTTTCCTGTCTCAGCCTCCCAGGTGCTTGGACCATGTGTGAGTCAGTACATCCAACTGAAGCTAAATATGGTTAATAATCTTACAAAGATATGATAAGACCATGTCAAATCAAATGTGGGGATGAAGGTGTTGGTTTCCTGTTTGCTTTGTTGTTCTTACTGTCAGGGTTGGGGGAGGGGGTGCAGAGCAGGCATGTCACAACAGAGGCAGAGGACAACATTCAGGAGTTGAGTTTCTCGTTCCACTGTAAGTTGCAGGAATCAACTTAGTCATCAGGCTTTGGCAGCAAGTGCCCTTACCTGCTGAGCTGTGTCACTTGTCCAAGTGTTTGCTTTTGAGAAGCCGTGTGAGCAAAGTAAAGCTTTCCAATAGAAAGTAAAACTGTGAGGTCCGGGAGCAGGGCAGAGACAAAGAAGATTCCAAAGGTGCTGAGGAAGCTTTCTAGTCTAGTTCCTCTTCTCTCAAGAAGGCCCGGCAGGCGAAGGTATGCAGTGAACACTAAAGGAGGCTGCAAAAGGAATGTCTGCAGGGCAGAGGATGGACTAAGGAGACTGCAGAAGGAATGTCTGCACGGCAGAGGATAGACCCATAGGAGGACAAATATTAAATCTGTCAAGCTTGATAAGTAATTGATGAAAAGTGAACAGGAAAGGAATCCAAAGAAAAGGATGTTTTGAATATGGAGTATCTCCCTTGGACTCAGGTTGGAACAGTGGGGCCCACCTGGGAGAGTTGTTTGGGAAGGGTGCAAAACCTCTCTGAGGAAGTGGTCCACTCGGGTGGATCTTGCGGCCTTATACACTGGCTTAATTTTCTTTTACACTCTACTTCCTGAGTACAGATACAATACAACCAGCCACCTTCCTGCCCTTATGTGATAGATACCCACATAAGATACAATGCAATTCAGAACAAAACCCTTAAAAATATGGAATTGGGGGCTAGCAAAATGGCTCAGTGGGTAAAGGTACTTGCTGCTAACCCGGACAACCTGAGTTCAATCCCTGGATCCACATGGTAGAAAGGAATGAATCTTGCAGACTGTCCTCTGATCCCCAGTTCCACATCATGGCACATATGTACCCCACCGCACCCATAAAGGTACACACATACGTTAAACAAAAAAAGAAAACAAATATGGAAGTTTTAATGAATAATGTGGGATAAAGTGGAAACAAGCCCCTCAGGAGATGATAAAAGGATGTGTATCAGGAACTGAACTGATAAACTCAAGTCCAAGCTCTGCCACTCAACAACAGCACAATCCAGAGCACACTGCTTCATCCCCACACTGCAGTCTTCATCTCTGAACTGACAACGCTAACGGCATCCACCAGGTGAGGCTGTATACTGACCAAGGGATTAGCTACAGAAAAGGGTTTAAAGCAATGCCCAGCACAGTGTTCAGTAAGCATCAGCTACTTTTATTTGAAAAATGCTGTGGCTCACCAATCAAAATGACAGCAATCTGCAACAGCTAATAGGTACAAGCTACTCCAGTCCCCCAAAATGACTCTAACACCTAACATACCGCTATTATAAATGCACGTTTTCCTGATTTAAAAAGCATGTTCATCTCTAATGTCACATAAAAAAAATCCTAGATAAACCAAAGATGCGCAGATGTAAGAAGATGAAAAATAGCAAGAACCAGAATATGGAATTCATTCACTTTTCAATTTTCTTCCTCATTCTTTGTGTTAGTTTCCTTTATTGCTAAGTAAAACACTTCTTAAAAAAATAACTTGATCATTTCCAGTTCTGAAAAAAAAAAAAGTTTCTTCCAGATAACAGTAAATAATAACTATCTTAACTAAACAAACTCAATTTGAATATATCTGGGTTTTCATACACACAAGACAGCTATTTTGAGGACGGTCATGTAGTTATGATTTCTTCATTTTGCTACTTTATTTCTTCTACCTGTGCTTTGGTCCCATGCTTGGTGATTTCAGTATTATCTTCATTCCTACCTCTGAATCTGTGAAGTTTTAAGGAGAGATTAACAACAAACATTTATGATTTCTAAATGGTTACCTTGGATTTGGTATCTTTCCAAGAATTTCATCTAGCTTGTCAATGAAATTAATAAACGCCGCCAGGCCTTTTACATGCGCCCACAGAGGATCTGATGGTGACGGTGCATATCCTTTTCCTCCAAGCTCCAATGTCCTGATAAATGACGTGGCCATCTGTGAAGGAATATGGACCACTTAGCACCTTGTAAAGATGTTAAAGGTTAAACTACAACAGAGATCTTGAAGCTGGGTACACTTATGTAATCCTAGGGATGCAGAGTCAATGAAGCACACTTCGTGGATCATGTCACACGCTGAGGAGCAGCTAATCTCAGGAGCAAGTGTCATGTGGACCCCACAGGACACAGGGTGAGACCGACAGCTAGTAGCTGGGATGAAACTGATATGTCAAGTCAGATGTTGAAGCAAGGATAAAGGAATGTGTTCATAGTAAGAGCAGACCCTTGCCTGTGCAGATTTTGTTCAAGAATATAGTTTCATTTATACGGAAAACTAACTACTGAAATCATTACAGAGAAGAAATTCATTTTCAATGTCAACTACTCCATTGTTTCCAATGGAACCAAACCTTTATTTTACCTTTGATATGAAATAAGATTTGTACCAGATAACCACTAGATTCCAGCAAGCTTTTACATCCCAGGATAAACAGCTGAAAGTACTGTCTTTACATTGACAAAAATGTGTATGTGATAGCTAACTGAAGAACATCTCCATCAAAAAGATGAAATGTTCCAAAAACAGTATCTTCCAAATTACCCTTTAAGCACATTATAGAATATAAGTAACTTGTGGGGAAGTTGTATGGTCAAACAGCTTGAGGAATCACAGATGAAGTAACAAGGTTAACTGTTCATAAGACATGTTGCTTCACTGAAGGACTTCTCAAAGTTCCTGATATACAGGTATGTATCATGTAAACAAACATCACATATGCTATGTCTGACGATTTTTGCCCTTAGAAATACTTATTCAAGAAGAATCTATCAAAGCCAGGCACAGTAATGCATGTTTATAACCCAGCATTTGTGAAATATGGGCAAGGAGATTGAGAATCTGTGATCACCTTGGGCCACATAGCCAACCCCTCATGGTAAAGAAAAGAAAGAAGGAAGGAGAAAATAAGAGCGAAGAGGAGAAAACCAGTACATTTATTTATTAGGGGTAATGGCCTAAGGAATATATTTTTGTAAGAAATACTGCTTAACAGAAATTCTTACTTGCTAAACTTGGAAGACACAGGAAAAATTAAAACTCAATGGCTTTTCAAATACGAAGATAAAAAACATAAACGAACTACTTAAAAATTGTTTCATTATAATGACAAGCCCTGAAAATGCAAGCATCCATACCAGAAACATAGACAACTGTTTCTCTCGAGCAGCATGCTTCAAGTTGGTGAAGGCCTCTCTCCCCAGTCCTCGATCAGGGATGTTGAGAATGGAAGCCAAAGCCAGGTCATTCTTTGAATTCACTAGCAGGCTCAAATATGAAAAGAAAATTTTCTTTACCAATACCCGTACCTATACAGAAAAGTATTCGTTATTTTCTTTATTGCAGTTGTTCTAGACCTTTTTCTTAAATATATATGCAGAAAGAACATATAGAATCATGTAATCACAACTCTGCATCCCATTCTTTAGGCAAAAGGAACAGCTAGACAAACTGGGAACAAATTGGACAGTTAATATATTCTTTCTTACTGATTGAACTTAATAACAAGCAAATACTAACTACAGTGGCTACTAGAAACTTACCCTTACAAAGTGATATAAAAGGATACCTCGCAACAAGGCCTTTCTGGTGAGATTTCACCCTATTTCCCTGTATAAGCCTGCCAGGAAATAATAGCCAAGGACACAGTTTTAGAACCTTACAGCAGGAGCCATCTTGCCACTGGACCCAAGTCTATATCCTATTGTGATACCAGGCACAGAGCTACAGTTAAATGCTTAAGTTTTTGAGAACTATTAGATAATGACTTTGACATAATGAAATAACCAAATATCAAAATGAATGAAATAAATGTTTAGAAAACAATGAAATTTAGTGAGTATTGATATTAACTGACTTCTGGGAGCATTAACAAATTTACCAAGAAATATGTAAGTCATATAAAAAGATATTAAATATATGAAATAATCTTAAGAGTTTCTGCAGAATTATAATAATCAAGATAGAGAAGTGTATACAAAAAGACAGATACACAGGTCAGCAGAATTTGAAACGAATCCAGAAGCAGATAGACAAAGACACAGCAACAAAAGTACAAAACAGCCAAAGTATCATTACGGGGACTGGGCCAACAGGTCTCCACGTTCATGTGGCAGCACACGAACCTCAATCCAAAGCTCACACCTTTTATGCACATTAGCTCAAATGGATCATAAACTTAAATTTACAATATAGCTGCTGTACAGCTTTTAGAGAAAAACATAGGAGAAAATCCTTAAATCCGAGCATTGGGCAGTGAAGTTAGATTTGACACCAAAGCATAATCAAGAAAAGGAAGGAAGTAAGGAAGGCAAGACAATTAGATCACAGCAACATTAAACTCTTATGGACTCTCTTTGTGTTCTTTTCCTTTCAACTATGACTACCACTTATGGCTCTGGAATCACTTGTTTCTAGTTCCAATTGTCATAATGTATACTTGAAATCTAGCCCATCCCTTCAGATATTGGATTTACAAATGCTGAACTCAAGTCACGGTCAAAACAAGAAATTCACAAATGTTCCAATAACATCAGAAATCTGAAGCCCCATAATGTATCCTCTCCAAACTTAAGGAAAGTACTTTCTTTATCTAGGTTTTCTTAGCCCAGTGTAAGGGGCAGAATACCTCCCTATAGGTTTTTGGCCAAGGAGACTCTCAAACCCTCAAAACAAAGCAGGCTACCATCACTGCTCCTGGTTGCCTACCAGAAATAGAGAATCAGACCGTATTACTGAAGACACAACACATTTACTTCTAACTAGAGCAAGACTACTCATTAGTTCTTGCATAGTTCCAGAAGGTACTGTGCAGGGTACTCATAGGGAAAGGTTGCCAATGGTTTTACCTAGCAGTGTGCATGCTACCAAATGGACATGCTAGGAAACATGTACCCACGGGTACAATAGGGCTGGTTGTTTGTTATGGCTGTAACCAGACACTTTCTGACTGGATTTGAGACTCATATTACAGAATGGAATTCATCCCTACTACTACAAACCTGGTCAAAAGCCTGTGACTAGGGAAGTTGTAAGGCTGACAGAAGTGAGAAAAGATCTATTGCTGTCGTTTTACTAAACACATATGGTGTCATGCTGTCAAACCACCTTCTAAATATTTGTGTTTGTATGCATAGATTAGTGCCGCTTTCGGCCTAAGTCTCAGCCTAAGTCAGAGAAGTGTCTCTATGCAAGGAACAGGAGTGCCTCTACACACACGTGCGAATGTGTGTGTGTGTGTGTGTGTGTGTGTGTGTGTGTGTGTGTGTGTGTGTTCGAAGCCAAACTTTAAGCTTCCATACCTACAACTTGCTCTTTATGGCTTACGAATTCCATTTCTCTCATCTACGCTGCTGGGAAAGCATCTTGGAGTCCTCACAGATGGAGGACTTCTTCAAGCTCTGGCTGCAGCTGGACCTGCATCCCTCTCATTATGGTCAGATAACATGGCAGTTATGGTTTCTGGGCTCTTGTATGTGCAAGTGTGTTTTTAAGAGGCTCCTTGGAGAAGCAGTCCATAAACACAGTTATTACATCCAGAAGCAAGGACCTAATTTGAAAAATTGCACAAGACTAGAGCTTTATCAAGACATCAAAGAAGAGATGTTCTATTTGCTTAGTAAATTGATTCTGTCCATAGTCTCCTTTAACTCCTACTAAAATGCAAATACCCAACCTTAATTTGAGGTCAGGATTTTTAAACAAAAAGTTTTACTTGCCTTCCTTGCTAAAGATGTTCCTGACTAGCAGATAAATGCTTATGTGTAATAACAAAAACATTTATTAGATTAAAATTTTTTTTATTTGCTTAAAGACCTGGCAGGGAGCCTTCTCGTATATTCCACTTTGTTACTTCAGAATTTCTAAAGCAATGGTTTAACACTTTAGGGGGGGCAAAGTAGGGTAACATCAAATAAAGAGTATTTCTTAAATTCATCTTACTACTCCATGTGAAGACTTTGGTGTGCCATTAGTAAATGTATCTGATGATCAGAATATACCTCTGCAAGACTGCATCCCCAAAAGTCTCTTTTAACCTTAAATATACTGATTTCTAAAGGCACCTGCTAAGTCAGGCACAAGCCTTAGAAAGGTACCTAGAAAGGAGACAGGTACCCAACGTGAAAAGGGGGAAGCCAATGTCAGCAAGCCTGGGAACCGCTCTGCAGGATAAGCCATGCCAGAACAGAGAAGGCATGGCCAGCTGATGGCTGCTGGGGATGCCAAGTGAAGTGTGCGTATTTTAAGACTCTACTTTTTTTGGCTGTATAGTATTAAAAGGTATTTTCTACATCAAGTTTTATTTTTTTTTAAAAAAAATCTCTTTTTAATGTGGGGGTATATGCACATGAACGAGTGTGCCCATGTGCGTGTGCAAGTGTGTGTGGAAGTGTGTGTTGTTTTGAGCTATGTGCAAGCATACAGCACCCTTCACTGTTGTGGCAGTGCTCCTAAGAGAGACTTTCCAAAGCTAGACTGATGTGCAGAAGAGCATCTCCTTCCTGCTAGTGCTGACACCTGACTGTTGCTTGACACAAACTCCTGGTGGTGTAAGAATATCTGTGTTTTCTTCCACCTTCCCTCAGTAGCGCACCCTTAAAAGCAGACACCTGTCAGGACCTGATCCCGAAAACTGGCTTTGGTAGTGTGTCAGAGAAGGTGTTCCTCCTTAGGACAGTGGGCTCTTCTCTACATTGTCGTCTTCGGACTGGTTAGTCTGCCATTTTGGTTCCTTTCCTCAAAGTCAGGGTCAGTCTAAACAATTAGGAAGCATGCTTACTGTGGAACAGTTGGGCCTCACTCAGCTACCTGCTCAGACGTTAACCGGAGCCTTCATCGGACTTTATAGATGCTTTCTAACTTTTTCACACTAAAGGGAGGATGAAAGCTGAATTCTGTTCATAACTGCTTATGTTCAACCTCAACTTTCATGATTATAGAAAATAGATTTAATAAGTCATATATAGTTTGACTTAAAACAAAATAGAAAAAGAAAATATAACTCGAGAAAGAAACTACTGTGTTTTTGATGGAGTGGTTTTCTGTGCTTTTGATGGAGTGGTTTTCTGTGTGTTTTTTGATGGAGTGTTTTTCTGTGTGTTTTTTGATGGAGTGGTTTTCTGTGTTTTTTTGATGGAGTGGTTTTCTGTGTGTTTGTGTGTGTGTGTCTGTTATGTCTTTGCTTTGTTTTTGTGTTTGGAATGGAGTCCAGGATCTGAAACCCAGAGCCAGACACAGGTTCCACACATTTTACCACTTAGCTCTACCTCAAGTGTCTGTCTTTTTAAAATAAAAGAGCATACGCAAGCCTAGTGGAAGCGCATCTCTCCTGGCCACTTAACCCTTTGCTGCAGCTGGGCTTTGGGACACTGCGTTCTCTATTTAAGAGCTTTCATCAGTTCACACACAAGTCAGTCCTTCTTCTTGAAAGAGCATGACAATTACCATGTCCTCCTTACAACATACTTAAGAGAGAACAGAGACGCCTTGCTACTGACATAGGTATAATGCTGGCCATCAAACCTCACATACACACAAACACAGTCTGTAAGAGAAATATCAGAGACAAGATCGATAAGACAGTACTTGGTGCTCACTTGATATACAGGAACACACTCATTAAGTAAAAAAATGTTTGATTAGCATTTGTAAATATTCAGGACAAGAACAAAAACAAATAGAAAACAAATTTTAAAAATTAATTCTCAACAAGAGTAAATAGTTATAAAATCATTATAAAGAACCTGGTATTCTGGGCAGAAAGTAGGACTGATATTTTTTTTCTATACCAGAAATAAGAAATTATTCAAAAGAAGTCTACTAGGGCACATGAAAAAGGACACTAGGGTACTTTAACCGGGCTCCCTCCATTTTAGCACGAAAAGTACAGCAACTTTTAGCACTGGGTGAACAAACAAAGACAATTAGAAAAAGTATTTATCCAATTTACCTCTAGTGTAGCTCTATCACACCAGCTCCTACATTGGTAAAGAGGTTTAGGCAATGACCTTCACAAACTGTATTTACCCCATTAGACAAGATAAACCTTTGGTGACTGAAGGTAATTTAATGAAGACATTACAAATCAAAAACTCAATGGTTCTACAAATGCCAGAAAAACAACTGATTCAGACAAGGGTCATAATTGCATGCATTAAAAAGTCCATTAAGTAAAAGGTTGCTGGGAAACAGGATTGTTACCGTGGTGTCACAGGACCTTCTCACGGGTCTTTGTTGATAACTGCAAAGTGGAAACTAAGTTTTATATTACAGGGATTTGCCAGTTCAGGACAACCTGAATTTCTATTTCCTAATATGAAATATTCCTAAAGTGAAATATTCCATATAGGTCATGAAGTTATTTCTTAGAAAATATTAAATATTAAATATCAACAGTAAATCTCACAACTTTCTATTAGAGATACAACAAACACAGGGACAGGTTAAAGAACAGCAGAGTATTAATTAAGTAGACAAAGGAAGGAAAAGAGAATTAGGGAGTCCTTAAAGATTAAACCATCAACAGAGCCACACGACTATTTTAGGAACACCCGGAGACATTAGACATTGCGCTTATCCTTTTTGTTTTTTCCAAAAACTGCATGCTGGAGAGTTTCAGGCATACACATGGCACAGGAGCTTGGTAATTTTAAATAAGACAGAAAAAGAAAAAGGAGAATTTTTTTTAAAGTACATTAGTAAATCCAGGAAGCACGTAAGCATTTAGTCAGAGGCAGCGATAGAATCTGTTCTTTAAGGTGTAATTTGTTTAGCGCAAGACTTTCAGAAGACTCAGCAATGTTCCCTGAAAACGAAGAGAGGGATTCATCAAATGTGCTAACTTTATTGGAGTAGACTGCCATGAAAGAAGGACTTCAAAAATACATCAAAACAGTTTGCTGACTTTGCCAACATTCTTGGTCTCTCACCAACGGTGATTCTATTAAACACAGAAACTTTAATAAGCACAGCTCATGGTTAGCTGAGGTCAGAGGCACCTGGCACGCTAGTCGGTGAAAGGTAAACCTCCTGGACAACCCTGGACATGGTACTCATTTTGAGTCATGTGTACAATATAGACTGCCGTGAGAACACCGTCAGTTATGGAACATAGTCTCTAAGACAGCAGATGTGAGTTTTACCTAAAAAAACAATCTGATAACCTGAACCATAAGCGGTACTCTGGCTCCGTGAATTGTACCTGTGTTTGCACAGTGTCTGTTGGTTACCTTGGCCAAATCATAAGGACACAGATTAGAATGATACTCTTAGCAATCCCAATGTTTTATCCCTTGCAAATTCAGCTTTATTTAAACAATTTAAAAAATGTGGGAAAATGAAAAAAAAAAAAAAGAACAACAACCAGATCCATTGATAACCCTGATGAATCACCAGATTCATTGATAACCCTGATGAATGACCAGACTCATGACATTGGTTCAATCCTACTTTAACTGGCTGAAGGTGTTATCAGTACCTGCTCGTCATCCTGGCTGCATTTTACTGGTGACGCTGGCATACGAGGATTAGCTTCGTCATTGACTGCATACTCTGTGCCAGACAGAAAATCCCGAAGTTGAATCTGTAGGCGATAGATGGTATAATAACAGTATAGGACACAGAATACTATACTCCGTGAAATTCTGCACATCGTCCCAGATGTTCCAGTGCAAAGTATTGCTGGACATCTGTGGACAGTTATAAATAAGCATAAATTCTTTTGCATAATTTCACAAATCCTTTTAAACTGAATGATAAACAATTACCATGGTTGGGAAGGGACATTCTATTTAATCTATTTTTTTATTAGATATTTTCTTCATTTACATTTCAAATGCTACCCCAAAAGTCCACTATACCCTCCCCCGGCCCTGCTCCACAAACCACCCACTCCTGCTTCCTGGCCCCGGCATTCTCCTGTACTGGGGCATATGACCAAGGGCCTCTCCTCCCATTGATGGCCGACTAGGCCATCCTCTGCTACATATGCAACTAGAGACATAGTTCTGGGGGGTACTGGTTAGTTCATATTGTTGATCCTCCTATAGGGTTGCAGACCCCTTTAGCTCCCTGGGTACTTTCTCTAGCTCCTTCATCGGGGGCCCTGTGTTCCATCCAATAGCTGACTGTGAGCATCCACTTCTGTATTTGCCAGGCACTGGCATAGCCTCTCAAGAGACAGTTATATCAGGGTCCTGTCAGCTAAATCTTGCTGGCATATGCAATAGTGTCTGGGTTTGGTGGTTGCAATATGGGATGAATCCCCGGGTGGGGCAGCATCTCGATGGTCCTTTCTTCCGTCTCAGTTCCGAACTTTGTCTCTGTAACTCCCTCCATGGGTATTTTTTAAATAGCAAACATAACTAAATAAAATTCAATTATAACTAAGGGATTTTATAATATTTGATAGTCCAGGAATTTTATCAGATTATGTCTATGTATATATCTTTTCTCATCAATATAACCTGGAACTTAGATCATCAGTAGACTATGGTTCCTCTTCAGCTAACAGTACTATTTGTTATGACAAATATTTCATTACATCTTCAGGTCATTTCCCTTCTGGGGAAACGGCTAACATCTTCATGTCACGTCCTGTAACTCTTCCTCTAAGTTCTTTAAATTTTCTGTTGGGATTCTTAGGATACAAATTTGTATGTCAATACACCTGCTATACTGGGAAATCTTCCCCAGATTTTTTTTTTCGCTTTTTTCTTTTTTTGGTTTTTCGAGACAGAGTTTCTTTGTATAGCCCTGGCTGTCCTGGAACTCACTATGTAGACCAGGCTGGCCTCGAACTCAGAAATCCGCCTGTCTCTGCCTCCCGAGTGCTGGGATTAAAGGCGTGCGCCATCACGCTGGGCTTCCCCATATTTTTCTAAGTTGTCATGAAAACAGATTATTTTTCACAAAAGTTAGGAGGAATTACTTGGAAGTATTTGCTTTTATATCATTACATAACAAGTTTTCATGTTTCTTTATAGTTTCATGTTTTATTTGAAAAGTTAACAGACTTATCATTTTTATAACTGGTATTTTTATAACATATTAGTAATTACGAGAAAAAATGAGCCAACTGAATAGTCCATTTACATAGGGGGAAGTTCATAAGGTGCAAATGCTAAAACATCTTACACAGTAAATTCCTACAACACACAGAACTGGGGTAGATGAAATATTGAACTATCCCAATGGCTGCTGCTGCCAGCCTGCATCTATTTGCAGTAGATTTCCTGATTTTTCTGAAGATTGGGAACTCTCCAAAAAAATGCCTCCAATTCTGACAAAAACTGCAAGAAATATTTTCCACCCAAACTGAAGCTTAAAAATAAACCTTCCCACCTGCCTCTTAGAGCATCTTAGACCTTATGTGCCCTTGGCATCTAGGCAATACTGTTTTTCCAACTCAGTTCTCAGTTTCACCCAGTAACTGCTGATTCCACTCTACCAACAAGCTTTTAGCTGCCTCTCTGAGAAGAGCCAGCACGCATGTCCCTGTGCCTGAAGAAGGGGTGGATAAATCAGGAGGGATGGATGGGGCTGAAGGCAAGGATGTTTACATTTTTACAATAAAAGAGCAAACTTTTTTTTTTATATAAAGTAGGTGGTAAACATTTGTAAGAGTAACGTCAGCTTTATATTTAGTGGTCATGTGTCCAAAATAACAAATGTCTATGGCCTGTGTGACCCTCGGAGGTGGCGTCTGGCTGATCTTCTGTGTTGAGCTGAATCACTGGTTCCTTTTTCTCGGTTTCAACCGTGAGCTGGTGCTGCGTGGCTTCCTCCAGGTTCTGGAGAAGGCGACTTTCCCACTGCCTCACCCGCTCCATGGCAGCTGCCAGCTTCTTGGGGTCTCGCTTTCCCCTGCGGGTTTTGTGGAGAACCTTGGGTAAGGTTGAGTTTCGAGACTGTCGCTTCTGCGGTGGCCGTTGGATCAATGAGGCCGACTCAGAGGTATCTTCCCCAGGAGCTGAGAGGTCCTGGCAGGGCCTTAACTGCTTGGAAGCCCTGGAAATAGGCTTCCTTTTGCTAGAGGCAGCTGTGGTGCTGACCTCTGTCTCATGGACAGGGATTTCCCGGGAAAGGCGTGAAGACATTAGTCCACCTTCCACACTCGGTTCACAGAAGTCCAGGGCGTCTATTACAGGGCTTTGGCTACAGCTAAGGGTAGCTTCCTCGGGAGTCCTGTCTTGTGTGATTTTTTTTTTAAAGCGTCGCTTCATCAGGAAAACCGAGCTCTCCTACCCAGAGTTCAATGTAGGAAACTGCGCCCCCACCCCCACAGTCCGACGGTTGGAGGGCGTGCTCTAGCATCCTTACGTCATCACATAGCATCCCCAGCAAGCGAATCTTCGTTGTTAGGTAAGATCTAGCAAGTCTTGTGCTTGTGTGTTATCCATGAATTTCTGTAAGCACTTAATATTTCTGTGTATTCTAGGTGTTATTCTCCCTAAAGCTCTCTTTGGTTGATAATTCGTGGCCAGTTGACCCATCCTTGTCTGGCTGATGATCGTGATCCCAGGCTGGGTTGTTGTTTCTCTCTCTGAAATGATGGTTTCTACAAGTAATAAAAGGTAACATGGTCTCTGTGCTACTGCGCAGCCTTAGAAGAAAGCAACAAGACTGCGGGACACCTGCCGAGGTCAAGGAAGCCTCCGTGTTCTTCCAAGCCTTACCAACAGGAGGTGATGGGACTAATCGTTGGCTAGAGAGACAGACAGAACCCTGCCAGCCCTGAGACATCATCTGTTGATCTAGCCCAGAGGGTCCACACATCTGTACCTAAGTTCTTCAGAGATCTACATTTCTGCTGGCCATAGGGTTCCAATGTTGCAGTCCAGACACTTAAGAGTTCTTTTCATGTGAAGTCCAACTCTGCCCCAAATCTCTCTCCCTGAGATTCCAGTCAGAATCCAAAGTCTTGTATGCTCCCAGATAGAGAAGAATTGTCATGTGTCCAGAACTACCTCATCTTTATCTTGATTCCCAATAACCTCTGCATTATTTAAACTACAACATATAAGAAACAGAGCAACCTTTTATTAAGGCCATGAATTCAAGAGCATAAAGATCGGAACAAGCTGGAGTACTCTGATAGTAACTTTAAAGACACAGCACAAATTAATTAGGGTCACATTTTAATGTGCTTTTGAAAAACCAATCCAGAGATATGTTTTGTTATACAACTTTGTTGTTAGTGGAAATATCCTTGAAGAAAACACCTGATATTTAAGCTGTTGGAAATTGAGAGTTTTCTTCATGAACTTTGCAGCTTCAGTTTAATTTTTGGAGTTCGACAGAAATGTTGACATTTGCAGACAATCTTCCACACAGACAGGCTGAAAAGCAGCCTTTACATGTCCCATTGGCTCAGTGAGGAAACGTGTTAGAGAATACATTCCCCATAAACAGGAAAAGCACAGGATGAAAACGCTGTGCCCAAGATTCTGGGCATCTTCTCTTTCTCCTTCCTACAAGTCAGTGCTTACCTACGGTTACCTCTGTACATTAACTATGGAGGGTTAGTCAAGTCGGCCCTATAGGCAAGAAAAAGCAAAAGCTAAAGCCTTCTTTCAGGGGCTGTATGTGGAGAAGAGTGCATGTGAATGTGTGCTTGAAGAAGTTATGACAGGGCAAAGGTCTGTGTGGTGTACCAGTGAAGTAAAGACAGCAAGCTGCCCAGGGTCTGCTCTCCCTCCTACTCACTGACAGAGTGCCTGCTTTTACCCTGGCACACCACCACTCCAAATAAAGACTACATTCCCCACACGCCCTCGAGTAAGCTTCAAGCAAGCAGACTGAGGCAAAGACCTGTTTTTCTCTGGTCATTTGGTCCCACTGCCTCCTGAATGAGTACTGCTCTCATGCAAGACCTTCAATAGCTACCTTTGACCATTTAAGTAGGAATCACCTGGCTCTTCTATAGGCAGTAAAATAAGCTGCTATTTTCTTAAACCATAGTTTTATACCAGAGATTTCTATTACAACGAACTTATATATTACTAATAACCATATAAAAAGAGCTTAGTATCTCACAAAATACAATAAATAATTCCTGATTCCAAGTATAATTATTCAACCATTACCAACATTTACTTATTACTTTACTAGCACACAGGAAGTATTAAAGTATTGTCAACACTCAAAAAATAAAACCTGCACATATACAAATAGATTTTAAATAGTTTATCAATTCTAATATAAACAAATTTAAGAAATATTACAGCTTTTAAATGTTTTTCTATTAAATTCAATGTTTATATTATGAAGTCTACTATCTCATATATTATATTGTTATGTTTTGTGATAGTAATATATGGCATGTCTATTGAAGAAGCTATAAAACCATGTAAAAGAAGTGTAACAATTGTTTATACAACACACACCTAATAAACATGAACATTCAACAAAAAGAAAAGTTGTAGACAGGTAATCTTTGATCTAATTCAAAAGAAATCTGACATTTGGAATTTATTTCTTTGCCAAATTTTTATCTATTAAGAAAAATGTTCTAGGGGATTGGAGAGATGGCTCAGTGGTTAAGAACACTGACTGCTCTTCCAGAGGTCATAAGTTCAATTCCCAGCAACCACATGGTGGCTAACAACCATCTGTAATGGGATCTGACTCCTCCTTCTGATGTTTCTGAAGAAAGCAACAGTGTACTCACATACATTAAATAAATAAATATTTAAAACAAGAAAAATGTTCTTATATCAAATAACAATATCATAAACCCAACAAAAGTTTTTCTTTCAAGATATTTTCTTTCAAAACTATTTCTTTCAAGTAAAAACTAGGCTTTGGGTAGCTAAATTTTCCACTTTTTAACATGATTTAAAAAGCAAAAAAATTATCAACTTTTTGTCTTTTTTGTTTGTACTCTGAAAACAAAGAAGTATTCTCTGCCTCCCACCATAGTTATAAGACTAGTAACTCTATCTGTAGTTTAAAATAAAAGTATTTTAGCTGAACTTTAATTTGATCAAAGTAGAATTAATTTTAGAATACTTACAGAGGAAATCATGTTAGTCTCATAATTAGAGGTCAAGCTGCTACATTTTTTATAAACATCAATCAGATCTAGTGTATTACTATTCTTCAAGAAATCATCATATGTTTTCTTAATGTCTTCATAGTGCTCGACCACTTTCATATTTTCAGTGGGCAAGTTCAGTTTCTCGTGTAAGAAGAATTTCCATGTCAATAAGACGTCACTGAGACAGACTGTAAATTCTCCTCTGTGCTGAAAGATGCAAAAGAACAAGGGTCAACTTGAGTGCTTAATGCTTCAATGTCCATTTATCTCACTGATATGAAAAATACAACAGCATGCTGTTAAAGTAAACACAAAAACCTTGACACTTTGATAAAATATAAATAAATAGGCACGTTTGCAGATAAAAAATTTGGTAAATGGGGTTGGGCATGACAGAGTGCACCTTTAATCCCAACACTTGGGAGGCAGAGGCAGGATGCATGCACAATATACCATACTCAACTACAGGGTTCTTACTCTCTTACTTGACATTCCCAGTGCCATGAATTCCCACATAACAAAATATATCCCAAGTACTGGCTTTAAAATCCAGTCTCAGTGTTCAGGTTATTGTTATTATGACTTCATTTCCATTTTCTTACTATTACAGAGAAATAAAAGTATCACTGTAAAACTAAGAGCCTACAAAGACTTTTGTTTCTTCTCTGGTCCTAAATACACTAAATTATAATGAATGTGTTAAAAAGCAAGTTATACTCTTTTCTGTGAATACTCAGATGCTACTAAGCAGGCAAATTTACTCTTCTACTTCTTTTCTTCTTTTTTCCTAAAAGAAACCAAAAGATTGTGATCTAACTACACTAGTAGCTGATAGGAGATCCAATACCATTTCCGACAGGATTTCATCTGAGTATAAGAGCTTTCCTTCAAGTATCTCTCTGGATAGCCACATGACACATTTTCAGCAGATGCACTGAAGGTTTGCTTCTTATTCAATGCATTCTTTTTCCCACATTAATATGTAAGATATTAATAATTCCAAAGAGCACAGCCTTAACTCATTAAAAATTCTAACTTATCATTTTCAATTCAGCATGAAAAGGAAATATATTTTAGTATCCATATGTAGGTCTGTGAAATGGAATATATGCTACCTTCCACAGTTTTAACTTTTTTCCAGTTTCTGCTAATACTTTTACAATAGTCCCATTCAAAGATGAATTAGGTAATTAAATAGTTGACATGAGATCTTAAGAGTAACACACAAAAAACAATACACCCAAAACAAACATTTGAATTATTAAACATCTCTATCTTTATATCTTTTATGATAACCAGTCATATATGTTATTCGAAATCCAGACTTAAAGCATCTTTAAGAGACCCTTCCTCCACAAGAAGACACTTGAGCATCCAGATTCCCAGATAAGCCCCCAACCTTCGGATTACCAACACTCTCCTAGCACCCACCCAGCTACCCCAACACCCCTTTCTCTCCTCATCACCATATCCTGCCCCACACCTCCAGTGGAAGTCCCCTGCTCCACTAGAGGCCACACTAGCACCCAGAACCTCAAGACCCCCAGCAGGCTGCCAGAACTCCAGCCTCCAACTCAGGAAAAAACCCTCTAGTCAAGCACAAGCCACTCCAGCCAGAAGACCAGAGAGGAAACAGAAACAAAGAAAAGGAAGAAAAAAGAAAAGAAAAGATCCATCTAACAAAGACAAGCTCAGAAATCGACACCTAAACCAATAATTATCCCAAACCCAGATGCCTAGATACCAGCAAGCATCACCAACAGAATTACAAGGAATAGAAGAGAGAATCTCAGGCACTAAAGATAGGACAGAAGAAACAAATACATCAAAGAAAACATTACATTATATCTAAGTGATTCATGACACAAAACATCTATTCTTAGACATGGGACACCATAAAAGACTAAATCTAAAAATAATAGAACTTGAAGATGAAGAATCCCACTTCAAAGGCCCAGAAAATATTTGAAGCAAAATCAAAAATAAAAATTCTAACCTAAAGAAGGTTATGTTTATAAAGGTACAGGAAGCTTACTCTAAAAGTCAGAGGACCTGAACAGATGTCCAGCAGACTCTTAAGACCACAGATGCCAGCCCAACTAATATATCCAGCAAAACTTTCAATCATCATAGATGGTGAAAACAAGACATTCCATGATAAAGTCAAATTTAAATATCTATCCACAAATCTAGCCCTACAGAAGGTACTAGAAGGAAAACTCTAACCCAACAAGGTCAAGTACATCCATGAAAATATAGGCAATAAATAATTTCACACCGGCAAAACCCAATGAAGGGACACACACACACACACAAACACACACACACTACAACCACCAATAACAACAACAAAACAGGAATTAACAAGCATTGGTCTCAATGGACTCAATTCCCCATCTCTATTGGAAGGTGGATCCCAGCTGCCTGTAAGTGAATCACTTTGTAGAGATTTTCTTCAAGGTAGTTTCCAGCAGGTCAGTGAAGACTCCATTAGGACAACAAGGCAGCAACTTTGAGTTGTTTGTTTGTTTGTAGTCCTGGAGATTGAACCTAGCACCTCCTATGTGCTATGGAAGCACTCTACCACTGAGATTTCTCCAGCCCCCTTTTACATGTTATTTTGAGGCAGAGCCTCAAAAGCCCAAGGCATGGACTAGTTTTGAGCTCACTCTTTAGTCCAGACAGGCTTTGAACTCCTTTCTGATCATCACCTGTTTTCTGAGCAGCTGGATTTACAGGCCTGTGGGCACCAAGCTCCAATGAACTAATATATTTTAAAGACCTCCCAAAATGAAATCCTGTAGAAGACGGGGAGGAAGGATTTTAGGAGCCAGAGGGATCAGAGACACCATAAGAACACAGCCTACAGAATCAAATAACCAGTGCTCATAGGGGCTCACAGAAATAGAACCAACAATTAGAGAGCCTGTATGGATCTGACCTAGGTCCTCTGCATACATAATTGTGTAGCTTGTTGTTCTTTTTGGGACTCCCAACACTGGGCGTGGGGGCTGTCTCTGATTCTTTTGCCTGCTCTTGAATCCCTCTTCCTCCTAAATGGGTTGCCTTGATCATGTTTGGTTGATATCTCTGGGAGGCCTGCTCTTTTATGAAGGGAAAGGAGGAGAAGTGGATCTAGGGAGAGGGGAGGTGGGAAGGAGGGACTTAGAGGAGAGGAAGGAGGGGAAACTGCAGTCAGGATGTAATATATGAGAGAAGAATAAACAAACAAACTAATTAATTAATTAACTAATACCTCCCAAATGATTTTGATGCATAAACAGATTTAAGAACACTAAATCCATACAACAGAGGGCTGAAAGTAGACATAAAATACTTTACATTGAATAAAAATGATACCTGCTCCTCTAGGGCTTCTTTTTAGGGAACAAAGGAACAATTATTAAGTAGGAATATATTTAATCATAAGAGCTACAGATTTAATCTTTATGATTTCTTTCATGAGATACCAAGTATCCACATTTTACATTCAAATTATACCCACGAAATAAATCATTTCAGATATACAGGCAATTTTTTTCCAAAAGTTCCAACTGTAATATTTTGAGACAGATATGCAGAAGCATTTCTGAAACACTCTATTTTTGGAAGGCAAATAATGCAAAGAAAAATGATGTGTGTAATTAGGCTCAAACTTATTATACTGGGCAGCAAGTAAAATTGGGTTAAAAAAGTTAAGCTAACCATAGTATACTGACCTGTTTGTTGTTTTCTGCCATGGACAGCTGCAGGGCCAGGAGCATGGAGTCTGGACCACATAACGTAGTTCTTTCAGAGCTACAAAGAGCACGCCAACTCCTCCTAAACTCTTTAATCATACCCAAGACGGGCAGCTGATTAAGCACAGCCATCCTCTTAGAGAAGAACAGAATACAATGTTAAAGTGCCTTGTTTTAATTGGAAAGTAACATTTAACATGTGTAAGCAAGCATGGGTAGAAAAAATAAGCAGTGAACAAGAAGTCATTTCATATTTACCAAGATTGCTTTTAATGAAATTTTAAAAAAACGAATAATATAATTTCTGCCCAATCATATTTTCCTCTCCTTTAGTTTTCTTAAGCCAAATCTTTTGAAATAATAAAAATCCAACCTTCAATTTTGAAAATTCACATAAAACAGACATGCAAATTCTGCAAATTCATAATTATAGACACAGATGTCACTAATTAAATCTATATTTTAAGATAGTTGTTTTGAGACAAATGGTACTATATGTAGTAGATTTGGGGTGGGAGTGTATTGTTCCAAAATAAATGGTTTTCTTTTCTGCTCACTTGAATCGGGAACAGTCTTAGACTTGATTTGAGTAGTAGACTATGAAATAATTAGAATTCTAAGCCTAGGCTTTAAGAGGTTTGTGCAAAATAGTTACTATAGCAAGGCTCGAGAAACTTAGATTCCAGTAGAGTTTCCATTAAGAGTATTTAACTGTGCTGAACTGTTTTTATAAATCATATGTGTTTTATGATGAACACCTAATTTCCTTGACTCTGGTCTCTTTTGGTACATGTTAGACAGGGCATGCCTATGAGTCTACTCCCCAGTAAAAACTCTGGCAGAGTTTCTAATAACTTTCCTCAGTAGACAACATTCCCCATGACTGTCACAGCCTGTGTCTGGGAGAACTAAGCATGACTCTCTAAGGACATTGAGAAGCCTGGGCTTGGTCTCCCCCAGTCTACTTCACATGCCTTTTCCCTTCACTAACACTACCTTGATCCTTTTGCTACAGTGGTTCCCACCCGCAGCTACACCTCAATGTTGACTTTCCTGCTCCTCCTAGCAAATGACCCCTCTGGGGAGACCTAACTCCCAAGCCCAGTTAAGCTGCTGAAGAAAGCATGCAGAAGAGAAGTACGGTTTTCCTGCTGGCAACTGATAAAACTCACAGCCATGAAAGAGGCAGCTTATCCTGTGGAGACGCCATCAACATGGAAGGTGAGCCGCAGCAGCTAAGTCATCTGCTCAAGGCTAGCAGAGGAATCAATAACTTATCCGGCCCACACTGCCGACCCACAGATTGAAAGCAAGTACTCGGTTGTTATTGTACAGTGACTATGGTTTTTGATGTTTTGTTACACAGCAAACTGATAATAAGCCATCGAACAAATGAAGCTTCTTAGTGCCAAATACTTTCCAAACATTTAATATTAATTACTTTGTTCCATCTCCCGTGTCCTGATGATGTCAGTCTACAAATGTCTGCATTTGACACATGAAGTAATGTTCAATGACACGAAGCTAGTAAATAGCCAAAAGGCATAAATTCAAGATTTCTAAGTTTTCCCTAACTTCTCCTGCATGCATACAGAACCCTTTCAAAATAAGCCTAGATGTGCCAGTATTCTAGACAGCCATGCTATGGAATCAGCCCCTATCTACTTCCAGTCTTCTCTGTGTCTCTTTTTACAAGTCTGCTGTGCGTATATGTTCGCCTTTATGTGAGCACATGTGTATGGAGGCCCAAGGTTGACACTGAGTGTCTTCTCCACTGCTCTCCACCTTGTTGACTTGCTCGGGCATCACTTGTCTACACCTCTGGCACACTGGGGTTGCAAGCAAACTACTACACCAGTGTCTCCATTAGCCCCGGGGATTTGGATTCCAGTCCTCATAGCTGTCCAGGCGCTTTATCCAGTGAGCCACCTCCCCAGGCCTCACTCACAATTCTCTGATGAGCACCTAGGTTATCTCATATTTATCTCTCAAAAAACAAAATTGAAGAAGACATAAAAGCATGAGCTATGGGTGATATGGTTAGATTGCCTGAAATAATTTTTTTTTCCATCAACCATTTAAACATGTAAAACCATGATTAGTATTAGATCTCGCTATTCACAAACAGGCATCTCGGCTGGCGTGCCAATATCTACTGTAGTTCCGGCTTTTCCAGGGGTACCTAACTTTAGATCTGGCTGCCCAGGTATAAGAATGATTACAAAGCAATGAGGAGTATGCCTCCCCCTCTGTTCTACCTCCCAGCCTGTTGTGAAGGCTTGATGAGACGCTGGATATGAACAAAACAGATAGAAGGTGTCAGAGGGAATAAGCTCTTGCTTTTAAACTGGATTCAAAGTGCACTGGAGCAGAAAGTCTGAGACGGGAAGTTGTCGCTGGAAGGTAAAGTGTGAGAGTACTACACTAACTATCCCTGCCACCACACCCTGCATTAGCTGTACCTCGTGATTACCACAGATTTCTCCACGTCCATACTTGGGACTACTTAACAGAATTATGAGGCACCAGTGAAGCAAATATCCAACCTCCTTATTGCCAGCACTTAGCAAATCTCCATTAAAAGACGGCAGGTGACAGTTATTCTCCTTGTTTGGTCCGGAATGGCCCTCTGAAGGATGCAACGACAGAAAATCTGGGGAGCCTGCACCCGTCGTGTGCCCGATCCCCGATCTAACGGACTAAAAGAAGATTTTGATGGGCTTCGGTCTTGCCGAAGCCCTAGCGACCTTCCAGGTCTTTTTTTTCCACGGGACACCGTGAAGTCAGGGCGAAGCCACTGCGCAGACAACGCCACTGGCTGGCACAAGGCACGTCGCTGTCACCGAGACGCGTTCGCAGAGCAGCAGCCCGAATGCCCAGTGGAACTGCGACCCGGGGGCAGAGAAGAGACCAGACCCACCTCGTCCGGCGACCCAGGCTGGGTGCAAGTGGAGGGAGGAGCAGCGCAGCCAGGACGCCAGAAAGCAGAGGTTTGAATCGCCTCGGCGTCCCTTTCAAATCTCGCGGCACGACCGGGGAACCAATCGCCGCGCTCGCCCTCCGACCCGGAAGCAGAGCGGGCGCGCGCCCCGGGCCGCCTGTGGTCCGGAGAGCTGTGCCCAGGTCGCCTCCCCTGCTTTAGGTGCGTATCGAGTGCGTTGACCGGGGATCGCCGGCTTGTGCTGCTTCCCCAGGGGCGCTTCCCTGTTCCCAGAGCTCTTCCTTGTGACCTCGCAAGGTGGGAATGGGTTTTCTCGGGCGACGCGTGGGGTACACAACTCCAGGGACCGTAGGGATACTGACCCCGGGCTTTAAAGACCTGGAGGTCAGGGGTTGCCATCAAATCCGGACCTCAAGTCCCCTGCATGCCTTATACCTCTCTGCTCTATGGTCTTCTCACCTGCCAGTCCCGCGTAACATGTGTCCAGTCTCCCTAAGATGGGACTTAATCTGAAAAAACTCAGCAGATAACTCAGGATTTAAGGTGTTCTTTCTTAGCCTAGGGAGCCTCCTTCATTAACAACAAAGTAAAAATTAATTCGCACGTGAGAATGCTAATTCTACAGTACACACTACCTGTCTCGAGACAAATTAGTTGAGGATTGTGACAGTTGTTAATAACGTTAGTATCACACATTACTCCAGAGCCTGTATTTTTGAATCTCCTTATTTTATTGCATGGGTAATGGTTGGTTGTAACTATTGCTACCTGATATTATCCTTCAAGGCTCTTGGACTCCATGTGTCTTTAGGCAGGGGTGGGACTTTCCAGTTCATCGGACCCTTGAGAGTTCAGGTGGTCTGTCAAATTAGAATGTTAAAGGTCATATAATTCGAACAAACAATGTAGCATAGTCCTGAGATAGGCAGGTGTGTGTATTTGTGTTTTCTCTAGCATGTAGGCCCAAAACATGCTAAGTCTTTTAAATCCTCAACCTGTTGATGAACTTGGCAAATTTCTTCATAGGCAAAGCAGGGACTATTGGTAGTACCAGCGTTTATGGAACTTTTGCATATGACAATGTCAGTACAACTTTCCAACTACAAATAGTGCTGCATCTCTATTGCTTAATAATCTTAGGACTCTATTTGTATTAAATTTATTCATGTGTGTGTTAATATAAGCAGAATTCTCTTTTGAGCTGGCTCTGACATTGCTATACCAAGCCCCATTATGATTCTTCTGTTGAATGACAAACACTTTGTAAATTTTGTTTGTGATCCACAGTTTCGTGACAGGCAATAAAAGGCTATTTGATTCTTACAACTGACTGCTCCAGCTTTGGGATACAAGATGAAGCAAGATGCTACAAGAAATGCTGCGTACACAGTGGATTGCGAAGATTATGTGCACGTGGTAGAATTTAATCCCTTTGAGAGTGGAGATTCAGGAAACCTGATTGCATATGGTGGCAGTAATTATGTGGTTGTTGGCATGTGTACGTTTCAGGTTAGTCCACAAACTACACGGAGTGGCAGTAGAGATACTTTATCAGTAATAATGTGTACAAACCAAAGCTGAACTTAAAAGTATGTTGCTTTTAATACAAGAAAAAAAATTTTTTTGAAGATCTACAGGGAATTCCCGTTACTAATTGTTGAGCCATGTGTATACATTATCTAGATGATAGACGTAAAAACTATGAAGGTCTTCTTTCACCAATGATTCGTAGAGGTGTATTCTGATAAAGCCCAACATAACTGAGCACACATGTATTTCTATGTATTAGAAGGACCACTTCAGATTTCCCCTCATCATTCTGTCATAGGAAACAAGGTGATACTGAAAGGCTAAACAATTATCTTCCAAGGAATTCCTAGCTTTTGTAAATAATATTCAGCTTTCCTATTAGCTTACTTTCACACCTTGTGTATCTGCAGCAGATATTCAGATAACCATATAGGATTACATTTACAGCCGGCGTTCATCATAGCTCTCTCTGAGGTCTGTGTAGCCTGAGAACCTAGACACTTAGTTTCCAATGGCTAAACTTGGTTAGATACTTAACCGCTCTCCTCTAAAGGTAAGGAATATGATTGAATCCCTTTGAGAGTGGAGATTCAGGAAACCTAATTTGGTTTGTGAGGTGTAGTGTGTGAGTGCATATAAAGTTCCCAGAAGACATTCGGCACATGGTAATCCATATATGTGTATTTTGTGGTTAGTATGAGCAGCAGTGGCAGTCATACCCTCATATTGAATCATCCAAGAGAAATCGCTTCCAAGAGACTTATTACAGTGTTTCCTCACGGGAAACCTAGGGTCCACATAGGAAGCATTCAGCACTGAAGACTCAACACCACCACCCCATCTTCCCAGAGTTTCGTTGCTGCTATTCTTGGTATACCAAAATAATATTTACAGGACTATATTTCTATGACCCTTGGCCTAAGTTCAGCTAGACTGTCAGAATCATAAGTCATGCGTCAGACAAATAATGTGGCATTGGTTTAAGAAAGACTTATTAAAAACTTTTCTCTAATGTAAGCCACTTATGTGTTGAAAACGCAAGCGACCAGAGGTAGGCTTGAGCTTCCCTCATTGCTGGGTTAACAGATGTGGTCATAGAATCTCATTGTCAAATTCTGACAGATATATCTACCTGCAGTTCAAGTTCAGTTAGGAAACACCAGGGGAAATCAATAGGGGAGAAAAATCAGAAAAAGGAAAGATGAAGAAGGCAGACAACAAGGAGAGGCAGGAAAATGAGAAGAATGTCTGTATCATTCAAACGTTTGTCCTTGCTGATCCTCGGGTCTTATTTCCAAACTGTGTGTGTGTGTATGTATGTATGTATGTATGTATGTATGTAAATCAAACCAGCTTTCCCATGCCTATTAGAAAAAAAAACCAGTCTTCACTGTAGGGTCATCAGGAAGCACTAACTACAGAAAACTCTGGATTTCAGCAAGACGGTTTTCAGACTCTTGTGCTGTCCTTTTACATACCCAGAAATATGAGTAAAAATGGTAGGCTTGCTGACTGCCACACATTTGTAAAAAAGTCATGAGTGTAGTAAGGGCCAGGAAACTAAGAGAGAGAGATTCTTGCCCTATTCCCAAAGAGTCTGAAAGCAGCACCTTAAAACAGCCTCATTTATAAAAGACCAAATAAGGATAAAAGTTTCAAACCTTATTCACTCTTCCGTAATAAAGAAGTCTGGCTGGGCTTGAATGAGAATGGTTTAGGCAGGCACATTTTTGTGGAGAAAAAAAACAGAAAGATACCTTAATCCTTTGATAACTGACTTCATTGAGCTGCCTTTTGTCTGCCAAACATTGTTTAATAGACTGGACCAACTCAACCAAGGACAGTTAGTGAAGATGACTGTCTTAAGACGGGAGAGTTGGGACTGGGAAGGCAGAGCTGTGACTCAGATGTTAGTCTCCTGAATATTAACCCCAAGTCAACACCATGGGGAGCTGAGCAGAGCTCAGTCAGTACTAGCCAGTTAGAATATAACAGGAGCCACAAGACAAGCTTAGACGTCAGGATAGCGTCAAAGGACGGCCAGGGAGATGGCTTAGTGGGTAAAGACACTTCTTACCAAGCCTCCTGACCCAAGATCAATGCCCAAAGTCCACATGGTGGGAAACAGACCCAGCTCCTGGGGGTTGTCTCTGGTTTCAGCATGTGTACTATATATAGCACATGCACGCACACACACACATAATAAAAGTAATTAAAAAGGCAGAATGAATTTTAAATGGCTCTTTTAAGTAGAGTACTTCATATATAATTAATATAAAGGTTACCCTATACTTTGTCTTATGTTGATAAATTTCATTGAGATCTTTGTACATGTTCGTTTTATACCTTATAAAGTAACTATACACACTGGCTGCATTTCAGATGCTTTAGGCTCTATGGCTAGGAGCTATTTTTTTGGACAACAGTTCTCTATAAGTTGATAAAAAATGTTTTTGATCTTTATTTCTCAGCATTGTATTCTAATTAAAAGGAGATGGTGTATTCGGAAACAAATTTCACAGCTATATTAAAAATATTTAAAACTCATGGAAGAGGAATTAGGCTGGCAAGTTTTGACTTGTCACCTCCATTTGTTTGCAGTAACGGGTGCTAATTCTGCTCTGAATATGTTCACCTAACAGAGCTTGCTCTGGCAAGGTTTGACATCACTAAATTCAGCTTATTTTACACAGTTCCAGAGACAGAACTGGGGCATTGAATACAATTGACATGGAAGGAAACACTCTGGCTTACCATTGAGAACACTAATAGCCCTATCTACTATTGAATCTGCTTCTCCCACAGCAGCTACTTTTCTCATTGGAAGTGTTCAGAGAGGTTTTTTTGTTTTTTGCTTTTTTAATATTTTTTCAGGTGTTGCATTAAACTGAAAGCACTAAATAAGAGAGCTAGCTGCATTAGATAAACCAGCCTTAGCTAACTGGCATTCTGTATGAGACCTCAGTGGGTGTGGTGGAAAGGCCTGCTACTTCAAATCCTCAGAAGAGCTCTTCCACCAACTTGGCTGTTCCTCAACCTCAAACTGCTGGAACCTTCCATAATAATTTCTATTACAGCGAGTTTTCCAAAGTCTCTTAATTTCCTGCCTATACAATACGGCCTACACCACACACACACTACCCTTTTCATCGGCTGACTCACGAACAGACAGTATTGCCAGGGGCAGGGCAAGTCTTCCTGTTGGTACATAAAGCTTCGCCTGTGCAGTGCCTGTGGTTTCATTATTCCTAAGGATGCTCAGTCGTTCCATATCTAATCTGAGTAACGAATTCAGGCCCTGCTTTTCATCACTCTTGTTACAGTAGCAAAGTAATGTGTTCTATATAAAAATTCATTTTTAGGTTCGTCAAGTATGGAAAAATAGATCTAAGTCAGTCTGTGAAGTTAGCTATGATTAGGCTCTTACACTTAATTTTAAACTACTTAGTGGTAGCTGCATTGGCATATCTGTTAGCTGGTTAGTTGTAATATACACAAATTATGAAGTAGTAAAACCTGGCAGTGGTTTTTTTTTTTTTTCAGTTCACTTCTTTGATTAATAGAAAATCCTTTTGTTAAGTTTACCTGGAATTTAAAGTTTCATTCAAATAGTGTTTGAATTGTATCAAGACTTGGGTAGCATGCCTGTAAAATGACTTTGCTGGGATCTCAAAATCTATCTTGGAAAAATCAATACATCTACTGGGATTCAACAAAAGTATATATGAGAGCATACTGTAAAACATGTAAATAATAAATAAAATAGATCCTTGCATACCTATTAACTAATCTGAGAATTAGGAGTTTAGCAGTTTTGGAAGACTCCTAAGTATCTCCCCTCACTGCCTTTCTCTGTTGGAAATTTGTGTGGCTGGTTCCCTATTATAGTGTTATCACTGTGCACCAGTATTCTGAATCAGTGTACCTTTATATCACTTTCATGGTCTCTAATGTAGAGAAAACTGCCAAGAAAAACACTGCCAAGTGCTCTTCTGAGCAGTGGTTCTCAGCCTGTGGGTTGTGACCCATTTAGGGGTAGAATGGCCCTTTCACAGGAGTCACCCAGGACCACTGGAAATCACAGATACTTATAATTCTTAAACAGTAGCAAGATTACAGTTATGAAGTAGCAAGGGAAAGACTGTGGTTGGGGGTCCCCACAACAGGATGGATGAACTACATTAAAGTGTCGCAGCATTAGGGAGGTTGAGACCACTGGTCTAATAGGACAGGTAAATTATAATAGCTCGTGCATATATACTACTGTGAAAAAGTTAACACTGATGTGGAGGCATGCATTACCATTCAAAGGATCTTCCACATACTTAAAACACGTGTATGTGCTCAGTTATCTTTCTGTCGGTTGGCAAGTGGTGTGTAATTACTCCTTTACCTAGAAGACTGACTTTGAAGCCATCTTATTCTTTGAGTGGCTCTGCAGTGTATTTGCTGTTGAAGTGAAGGTCACCTAGGGGAAGGGCCCCATGCTACTGCTTTGCTTTACCTGTGTCTTTGTTTCTAATGAGGCTTAACAGCTTCTTTGTTTGTCCATTTATATTTCTTTTGCTTCTCTCCGAGGACACTGGAGATCAAACTAGGACCTTGTGCACATTAGACAAATACTTTAAAGCTACATCTCAAGTCCCCAATATGCTCTTTAATTCCGTAAACTACTATAATCTCAATATCTAATTTTCTTTTGCACTCTTCAAAAGCATATGCATGCCTTGTGATAAATTATAGATTAAAATGAAGTTCAGACTATTTTATTGTTTGTCTTTATAACATTAAAACATTTGCTGTATCCATTTAGGAGGAAGAAACAGACATTGAAGGGATTCAGTATAAAACACTACGAACATTTCACCATGGAGTCCGAGTTGACGGCATTGCCTGGAGCCCAGAGACCAAACTTGACTCACTGCCTCCTGTAATCAAGTAAGTTGAAACATTTCAGTGCCCGATTACTGTCCTTCCTGGTCAGTGATGCATGCCTATTGTCGGTCACCTTAGATGACTAGATATGTTGATGCTATTATTTAATAATTATGTATTATTATCTTTGCAGTTTAGATTTATGACTGTGACTGATATTTTAACCATGTGTTTGGTCCAAACTACAAATCTCTGTACCTGAGTCCCATCGGAATTGTTCAAAGTCACCACAGACACTGTACTTCTTATTCTTTTTTTTTTTTTTAAGATTTATTTATTTTATGTTTGAGTATGCTGTTGCTGTCCTCAGACACACCAGAAGAGGGCAGCAGATCCCATTACAGATGGTTGTGAGCCACTGTGTGGTTGCTGGTAATCGAACTCAGGACCTCTGGAAGAGCAGCCAGTGCTCTTAACCACTGGGCCATTTCTCCAGGCCATGCTTCTCTTATTCTGAATTAAAGGACTCTTGAAGCCCTAACAAGATAGCACAGTGGGTAAAGGTATTTGCCACCAAGCCTTACTACCTAAGTTCACTTTCCAGAACCCACTTGATGGAAGGAAGGCTAACTCTAGCAAGTCATCCTGTCTCCACACAGCCACCATTGTGTGTACACATATGCACACAAAGTAAATGTAGGGACAACACAGTGCTACTTTGTTAAAATAACTGCATTTGTTTGAAACAGTAGCCAAGGACATATTCTCATGTTTAGCATAACATTCATGTCTAGTTTATTCAGTGGACTTCAGTTTTGATGAAAGCATTTTTAAAAAAATGGTTTTGAGAGAAGTCACACACTTAGAGAACTCAGATTCTCAGAATTCATATCAGGTGGCTCACAACGCACAGCCACCAGTAACTCCTCTCCAGGGGGATCCGATGCCTCTGGCTTCCACACACACCTACACAAACCAAGTTTTGACGTGTTTGTGTGTGTGTGTGTGTTTGCACGCACATGTGCATGGGTCCATTCACGCAGTAGCTGGTGGACAAGCCTGGGTGTCATCCATGTGCAAGCTTGACTCTCTCCCACTTCTACCTCGCCAGCATTGTGAGTTCAGCACTATACCGGACGCGTTCACGTGGGTTCTAGAAACTGAGTTCAACTCTTCACACGTGCAAAACAAGCACTGCTTACCAACTGAGCAGCAGCCCCAGCTCTGCGCATAGTTTTATAGTTCATACTCTTGTAACACACGGCTTTGCTCTGATGTCCCCCAGTTCATCTCTAACCCTACTCCCTGCACAGCAGCTTTGATAGAGTTCTGTCTCACAGCTGAGCTGTGCCTACTGTAACTTCATCCGTGGGATCACAAGGATGGAATGTGCTCTTTCTAACAGGCGTGAGGGTTCTGAGCCTCAACTCTTCTGTCTCCTCCTACTGCATTCTTTCTACTTAACTTGCTTCTCCACGATTCTGTGATGGATGCACAGACAGTGTCGAGATTTTAGCTTGTACAGCTGTAGTTTCATGTGCACACCTTTATAGAGCTGTAATGGATGGATACTTTTATTTCTCTTAGGAGTATAAGGCTGGGTCACAAATAGATGTATATTAATATTACAGAGTACAGGGAGCTGGGGAGATGACAGCTCAGCGGCTGACTAGACAGGTGGCCTGCATTTGGTTGCTTGCACACACGTTATGGGTCACAGCCACCTGTGACTCAAGTTCCAGGGATCCTGGACCCCTTTGCATGTAGGTAAAACACACACAAAACATAAACTAAAACAAGAAAAGAAAGTGCCAGATTTGGGGTTTGGGTGTGGCTTTATGGTGACCCTGGCCTGCTGTACCTGGACCCTGTGTTCTGTCTCCAGCACTGCAAAGCACAGGAGGAAGGCCCAGTGCCTGCAGCTTTTCTGTCATTCTGTGCTCCCAAGAATAATGGGAGTGTTCATGTTGACCTTCCTGCTCCCTAACATTTAGGATATTTAATTTTAGCAATTCTAGTGCAGTTCTGGGATTTTCTGGTTTCATTAAAATATGACATTTCCCTTACAACTAATAATTTTTAGTACCTTGATGATTTGGTTTTTTCTATA
The DNA here is from genome assembly GCF_978045245.1 of Mus caroli. Lineage (NCBI taxonomy): Eukaryota > Metazoa > Chordata > Mammalia > Rodentia > Muridae > Mus > Mus caroli. The sequence continues at coordinate 87,599,356 of NW_028227264.1, forward strand.
AGATGGGTCTGCCTACAGGGTTGTGAAGATGTTCTATTTTTTTCTATATTTTACAGCCCCCCCCCCAACACACAAAGGGTTAATGTAGCCCACACTGGCCTAGATCTCTCAGAAATCAGCCTGGTTTTTGTCTCCCAAGTGGCTTGTGCCACCATGCCCGGCAGATTCACAACTTTTATCTAAATTAACTTTGAATAATTTATATAGCTCCTTTTGTCAGCACACATAAGTGATTATCATAGATGGTATGTTTTTTGTTTGCCTTTATATTAAGCAGATATATTCACAGTATCTGTATCTAGACAACAGCAAGTAGTAGAAAATCTTGTTCACAAAGTGTTGAACTGGGCTGTGTGGGGCTTCCCTGACCTAGTCACTGCATCAGACACACACTCACGTCATTCTTCACTACTTGTTTATCCATAGTGAAACAAGTTGTTTCCACTTGTTTCAGTGAGTTTACTACAGTTTATTATTTTTGAGGGATTTTGTTTGGTTGAGTTTTTTTGTTTGTTTGTTTTTGTTTTTGTTTATTTGTCGGGTAGGTTTTTTTTTTTGTAAGCTGCCTCAAATCAGTTTTGGAACTTACATAATTTAAAGAATACTTTAGAGCAAGCTGACAGCATATATTTATTGTTTTAAATAAAATATACATTTTAGGCTGGAGAGATGGCTCAGTGGGTAAGAGCACTGACTGCTCTTCCTAAAGGTCCTGAGTTCAAATCCCAGCAACCACATAGTGACTCACAACCATCTGTAATGAGATCTGGTGCCCTTCTGGTGTGTCTGAAGACAGCTACAGTGTACTTACATATAATAATAAATAAACCATTAAAGTATATATATATATATATATACACACACACATTTTATTATAATGTTAATATATTCTTAAGGTATATAATTTAGAAGGATCAGGAATATAAAATAAAAGCTTATTTTTATATCAAAATTCTTTTCATTACTCACAAGAGTATTCAACCTACATCCCAAAGGCTGCATATGACCCAGTATAGCTACAAAGCTGACCCAACACAAAATCATAAACTTATATAAAACATTATTTGTCTCCGGGCGTGGTAACGCACGCCTTTAATCCCAGCACTTGGGAGGCAGAGGCAGGCAGATTTCTGAGTAAATAAATAAATAAATAAATAAAAACATTATTTGCGGGGGTGGGGGGACGGGTAACTCAATCATGCACCACTAGGCCAGGAACTTTGTAGATAACAACATTGTGCTGCTCTGTCACATGAATATGTGTGTGCTGGTACTGTCGGTATGCATGTTTGGCTTCAGTTTTACAGTGACGGTGGCTTTTAATGTTTTATGTTCCAAGTACAAACAGTTGAGTTGGCACCATCAGATGTTATATATGCTCAGAATGACTTAGAGAGTGAAACACAGTGATTACCAGTACTGTTTTGGCCTACCATTGCAAACCATGGGCTTGTTATTTGTGGTAGAAGAAGTAGCTATGCTCATTTGGTTATCTAGAGTGCCAGATACCGTCACGCAGGTCTCCTTCATACATGACCAGGAATTTGTTTCAGTGATGATGATAATAAATTCTATCAAATTGACAAAGATTACATCAACATGAATACGTTACCTTCCAGTTTTCACATGGAGTGCATAGAGTTGCTGCCTGACATCCTACTTAAAATTTGATCAAGTTTCTTTACTTTTATTTAAACTAGACTTTGTAAGTCTCATCTTTCCAGAGATCAATATCCCTTGCTTCAAATACATTCATCTCATCGCTTTTTTACAGCATCTATGTTTGTGGGCAACTATTTTAAAAAATATAGAATACTAGTACAATCCAAGCCAGAATATGTGACAAGCATCTTGACAAAAGACTGAGAGTTGTCACATTGTCCATCAACTCAGACGCAGCGGTTTCTCAAGCACTATGCCAGGTGTAGCATTTGTTTTCTGTTGCCCTTTTACTTCCGTAATAGAAAAAGAAAACGATATTGTGTTACTTAGATGTGTCCATTTTCTTTATGAGGGGTCACAAACGTGGACGAGCTTGGTGGCTTTCAGACTCTGCAAGCAGGCACTTCATACATTGTGTGGAGACTTCTTGTTTGTCTGCAGCAGCAAATGTCATGAAAGTTATACACAGGCTCTGTTTACTCATCAGCTTTTTTATTAATATTTATATATATAAAATGTCTGCCTCAAGTCACTTCTTCATTCAGTATAGCTAAAAGAAGCCAAAACGTTAGATACCCTGATTTAAATATATTTATATATGATTATAGTCATGTACATGCTCTATTATTTGCCTTATTTTTTAAGAGTATTCTGAAATAAATAAAATTTCTTTGTTACTGCAAAGTGAGCTCTGTATGTGGCTGAGGTGCAACTTAGAATCTCTCACTGTTAAATTTATGTTTCAAAAGTTCTGGTTGGTAATGCAGTGGGGTTGGGGCATGGCCTGTTAGTCTGCTGTCTTCCTCACTTGCTGCATTTTTCATCTCTGCTTCATTTTCTTTCTTTGTAGTGGAGCTCAGATTTCCCATCATGTTTCAGTCTCTGAGGTATTCTGGTCTCCTTAAAGAACAACTTGTAAACCCCTAATGTAGCAAAGATTCAGAAAAAGATAGAGAATGCCATCTTAGTGTGAATTCTGTTTATGGGTGAAGACACAAGCCCAGAATGTCCGGACACTTTATGTGTTCCAGAATAAAACATTGGATTTGCCTCTTACTTTCTTTAATGGCTGTAATATTTTTTTAGTGTAAACTGCAATAACCCCTGCGCCTGCCATCACCAGACCCAGAAGCGTCTTTGCGTTATGGCAAGCTTTGATTACTTAGAGGCAACGGTGGCATGGGAGAGGCTTGAATTCACAAAGGCTAGACATAATCTGATTCTTTTTCCCTTTAGATTTTGTACTTCAGCTGCTGATTTGAAGATTAGATTATTTACTTCAGATCTTCAAGATAAAAATGAATATAAGGTATATTGACCAGTATAATGAATACATCTTCATGTTAAAATGTTTATTTTCTTTGCTTATGAAATTGTACTTACCATGGTTTAAAATAACACTTTAATGACCATTGGATTAGTCAAGAATTTTTTAGAGGAAAAGAACAGTAGAATGAATATATTTTATAACAGTGGATTTATTATATGACTAACACAATAGGAGCTGGGTCATATATAGGAGTCTGTATGCTGAAGAGGCTGGGAACCCTGAACTGTTCTGTCTGAGGCTTGACACCTCAACAGTCCAATCGGTGTTGAAGGCCTGGAAGATTCTGAGTGAGACACATGGCACTGATGTCAGCAAAGAACAGGGACAGCAGCCACAGCAGGCTGGACATAATCTCCAGGCAGAAGTGAAGGCAGGCTGGCAAGCAACGCAGTTCTTCCTGGGACCTCTTTATTTCTGGGGCCAGCCATTCTGGGTGAGGGTCTCCCCTTCAGTCCAGCGGCCTGTTTCTTAATTCAAGATCCAGTCAAGTAGATTATTACTCACCATCTCTTCAAAGACTGCAGTTTAGGTTTCATTTACTGTTTCATACACCCTAGTCACTAGGCTGTTAGAAGAAGCCTCTAGATTTGGTGTTCTATCACTTAAAGATACTAGTAACAACAGGTAAGAGAGGAGAAGAGTGAAATGCAGGTAACTTCAAGAGAACAAACAAACATTGAGGACAGGCAGCCTAGGCTGGGTTACAGAGTGGTGGTGGGCGGAGAATGAGCATGATAAATGCATTGATAATTACAAACTTAAACAATACCATGTTGTCTTAGATTCTCACAACACAGTAAGAAAAGTAAAGCAAGCCAGGCAGTGGTGGTGCACACCTTTAATCCCAACGCTCGGGGTGTGAGAGGGAGGCAGGGCAGAGGCTAGTGGGTCTCTGAGTTCGAGGCCAGCCTGCTCTGTAGAGTGAGTTCAAGGACAAGCAAGAGCTATACAGAGAAACCCTGCCTTGGAAAACCAAAACGGAAAAGGAAAAAGTGAAGCACGTGACCCTAAAACCTTGTGAAGGGTAGGTCAGTGGCCTTGCTGCGGTTATCATTTACTGTGGAACACACTCCTTGAGGGACTTTTTCAGTAGATTTTTAGAAAACTAAATGTAGAGCCTCCTTAAGATAATAGATTCACTCCCTGTATTACAACTCAGTTCTCCTCACAGCAGGCCGGGAGCCGGAAAACTCTTCCTAACTGATAAAGCTAGGTATAGCATCCATCTGCCTCATAAGGTTGTGAGTACTGGTTGAGCTAATTAATATAGAACTTAGAGAACAATATTTTATACATAGTAACATATATATGCACACACACATGTTTTCTGTTAATAGTAAGTAGCTCTCATGTTGAGTTGAAATTTATCATATTTTCGTATAAGAATAGCATTAACCCTTATAAGTTCCCATTAGTTCCATCGGGGAAGGGGGTTTTGTGTTGATTGTGACAATGAGTTTTAATATTCATTATCTCCAGTGCTCTCATTGACATTGAACAAATGATACAAACATTAGAGGTGAACTTCATATTGTTCATATTTGCTAGGTGGTTGTAAGTGTGCAGAGCGACAGAAACATAATAAAAAGCTTAGAAAGACTGTCTCGGGAGCCCCAAAATGTTTCTGCAACTTCACTTGTTATTTGAGCTTTATGTAGTTAATGAGAAAAGCAGTGATATGAGGACAGATGCAATTAAAGAAAATAATGTGTTTTATAAGAAAGGCGCACTAGAAAAGAAAGACTGAGCTAGTAGCAGTGTGTTAAGTGACTGACTTCTCTCCACAATAGCCTTTCTAGGAAAGTCACTATATAAATCATACTTTTTAAAATGGCAGATTTGTTAAAATATTATAGAAAACAGTATGGAGTAAAACTGTTCGGTAGGGACGTTGTAGACAATCCGTGCTTGCTTACCAGCCTTCCTCTCTCACAGGTTTTGGAGGGCCACTCAGATTTCATTAATGATTTGGTGTTCCATCCCAAAGAAGGCCAGGAGCTCGCAAGCGTGAGTGACGACCACACCTGCAGGTAGGTTGCTTGTGTTCCAGCTTCATTTTTCTTTTCTCGTTTTTTAATAAACATTTTAAAAATTAAGTCATTGTAGCTTCTGTATAGCCTCTACAAGATACTGGAAATGAAGTCTACTTTATTTAAAGTGTACAAATGTCCCAATCTTGAGTTCCAAAACCAATAACGTTTCCATCCAATTACGGGATGCTCTCTTGCTTCTTCCTATGTACCTCGTACCCTCTTTTTTTAGATTGAATATTTATCCGCACATGTACACCAGTGGATCAAAGTCTCCAACATTGGGCAAGCTCAGTAGGCTAATACAGGGCTGCTGTCAAACTGTGAAGTTATTTCTTATATCACAAAAGACAAGTTAATGCTTACTAACAAACTAGTAAGATAAAATGGACTAGTACTGCCTGAGGGGACCTGTAGTATCTGACAAGTCCTAAAGTCTATAAAGTTCTCAGTGGATGTCTTAGTCAGGGTTTCTATTCCTGCACAAACATCATGACCAAGAAGCAAGTTGGGGAGGAAAGGGTTTATTCAGCTTACACTTCCATACTGCTGTTCATCACCAAAGGAAGTCAGGACTGGAACTCAAGCAGGTCAGAAAGCAGGAGCTGATGCAGAGGCCATGGAGGGATGTTCTTTACTGGCTTGCCTCCCCTGGCTTGCTCAGCCTACTCTCTTATAGAACCCAAGACTACCAGCCCAGGGATGGTCCCACCCACAAGGGGCCTTTCCCCCTTGATCACTAATTGAGAAAATGCCTTACAGTTGGATCTCATGGAGGCATTTCCTCAACTGAAGCTCCTTTCTCTGTGATAACTCCAGCTGTGTCAAGTTGACACAAAAATAGCCAGTACAATTGACCCCTTGTCAACTTGACACACAAACACATCACTAGTAAGCCTCAACCCTTACATTCTTATTCATCCCCAAGATCTAAATAACTTTAAAAGTCCCACAGTCTTTACATATTCTTAAAATTTCAATCCTTTTAAAATCCAAAGTCTTTTTACAATTAAAAGTCTCTTAACTGTGGGCTCCACTAAAACAGTTTCTTCCATCAAGAGGGAAAATATCAGGGCACAGTCACAATCAAAGCAAAAATCATTCTCCAACCGTCCAACGTCTGGGATCCAACTCACGATCTTCTGGGCTCCTCCAAGGGCTTGGGTCGCTTCTCCAGCCATGCCCTTTGTAGCACACACGTCGTCCTCTGGGCTCCAGATGCCTGTACTCCACTGCTGCTGCTGCTCTTGGTGGTCATCTCATGGTACTGGCATCTCCAAAACACTGCATGACCCCTTCAGTCCTGGGCCTTCAATTACAACTGAGGCTGCACCTTCACCAATGGCCTTCCATGGCCTCTCACAGTGCCGAGCCTGAGCTGCTGTGTGACCCCTTCATGCCTTCAAAACCAGTACCACCTGGGTGACCCTTACACATTACCAAGTCCCACTGCAGAAGGAGTACAACCTTGCCTATCTCTGGAACACAGCCTCTTTGTGCTTTCAGAAAACACTTCCCAGAAGATGTCACCTCAACGATGCTGGTCTCTTCTTAATCACCGCTAATTTCTTAGCTCCAGCTAACCAGCATCAATAGTCCCAGTAATGCAAAGTTTTTGCTTTAGTAGTTCTGGTATCTTGTTAATCACAGCTGATTCTTCAGCCCCAGCTAACCAGAACTACAAAATCTTCACAATCAAAACAGCAACGGCCCTGAAAAGAGTCTTTAATTTTCCCTCTGAAATTTCACAAACCAGACCTCCATCTTCTGCACTGTTCTCAACATTATCTTCCAAGCTCCTACACAACATCTGACAGAGCTCTTAACAACGAATGGCTCTTCAAGCCCAAAGTTCCAAAGTCCTTCCACAGTCCTCCCCAAAACATGGTCAGGTTGTCACAGGAATACCCCACTCCTGGTACCAATTTGTCTTAGTCAGGGTTTCTATTCCTGCACAAACATCATGACCAAGAAGCAAGTTGGGGAGGAAAGGGTTTATTCAGCTTACACTTCCATACTGCTGTTCATCACCAAAGGAAGTCAGGACTGGAACTCAAGCAGGTCAGAAAGCAGGAGCTGATGCAGAGGCCATGGAGGGATGTTCTTTACTGGCTTGCCTCCCCTGGCTTGCTCAGCCTACTCTCTTATAGAACCCAAGACTACCAGCCCAGGGATGGTCCCACCCACAAGGGGCCTTTCCCCCTTGATCACTAATTGAGAAAATGCCTTACAGTTGGATCTCATGGAGGCATTTCCTCAACTGAAGCTCCTTTCTCTGTGATAACTCCAGCTGTGTCAAGTTGACACAAAAATAGCCAGTACAGTGGATCCCATGGTCCCTATGGTTTAACGGGTACTGTGAACATAAATTCACTGAATGCACCTTGAATTCTTTCTGCTTTTAATGTTCTTTTAAAACCATACTTATTAATGTACATACATTATACAGCTTCTAAATATTTAGTGCCTCACATTGACAGTAAATCCAATAGCTATTACTTACATTTTTTTGTCTTTATACAATTTACTTTTCTGTTTATTTGCTTTGTTTTTCCAGACAGGGTTTCTCAGTGTAGCCTTGGCTGTCCTGGAACTCGCTCTTTAGACCAGGCTGTCCTGGAACTCAGAGATCTGCCTGCCTCTGCCTACTGAATGCTGGGATTAAAGTTGTACACCACCATGCCCAGCTTATAATTAAAGATATAGTTACAGTTGTAGGCTATTATGTCTGTGTATTACCTGCTAAATTTTTCATGTGAAGGACATGAAAGGTTTGTAGGCATAAAATCCAAGGGTTCTGAGGACTTAGTAACCCGTTTGAATAGAGGCCTAAATAATAAACGGACTATTTAAAGCAATTAAAACTATTTTTGGTGACTCAGTTCTATGAAATTATGATTTTTCTAGTAAGAAGTATTTAGAATAATGACACCTGAAAGAGAAAGAAATGTGTGTCCCTGCAAAGCCCAGGAGGAAGCTGGGTCTGGCAGGCCGCAGCCAAGGCACACGGCATTGCTGGCTGCTCTCAGAAGGGCTTTTTCTCTTTTTTTGCTTGGTTTACTTTGTTTATATTTGCTTCTTTGCTTTAACTTTTTTTAATTGAAAAAATATTTATCTTAATATACAATCTATTCTGACTGGGGTTTCCCCTTCACCCAGCTCCTCAGAGCTCCTCCCCACCCACCTAAACTAACTCCCTTTCTTGTCTCTCAATAGAAACAAACAGGCATTAACAATAATCATAACAATCCCGAATAGGACAGTCAGAGAAAGAAACAGAAAGGAAAAATATGAGCTGAAGAGAAAACAAAGAAACATATATAAACAGACATACACATTAGCATACACAGGATGAATCCCATGAAAACCCAAAACCAAAAACATTAATATAGAAGCAAAACACCTGTTTCATAATGTAATATATGTTTATTATATATGTTTATATTTATTACATATTTAATATATTGTATAATATAAGCATATAATTATGTATTTTAAATATGTAATAAATATTTTTTAATATTTATTTGTGTGTGTATATATGTATATAATGCTTAAACAAAACATGACCAGAAGGTGGGAGGGGGGCGGGGTGGGGGGAAGAAAACTTCCAAAAACACCATTGAGTTTGTTTTGTGCTAGCATCTGCTGCTGGGCCTGGGACCTGCCTTTGATTTGTATGCATAGTGAGACTACTCCTTTGGATAAAGTTATTCCTTTGTGAGCAGTTCTCAACTGGAGAGAACTCTTGGGTTAGGTAAGGGGGATTGTGTTCATTTCCTCTTAGTCCTGAGCTCCTACTTACTGGCTTACCTATGCACACCTTGCGCATGCTGCACACACAGTCGCTGTGTTCAGAAGGCTCCTTGTGTTGTTGTGTCTAGAAGGCTCCTTTCCTTGGTGTCTTCCTCCCTCAGCCCTGAGGGGAGAGATTTGAGGGAGACATCCCATTTAGGGTTGTGTATTCCTAGCTGTCTCACTCTGCATATTATCTAGCTGTGGGTTTCTGTATTTGTTCCCATCTGCTGCAGGAGCAAGCTTTCTGATGACTAACCAAAGCATTCATCTATGAGTATAGCAGAATGTCATTGGTCATTTTATTGCTACATTCCTTTGGCAAACAGCAGTATTTGATTTTCCGCTGGATACATGGACTATTTTGTCTCATGTTTTAGGCTCCCTGAGGAGTATCAGGTGCGGGTCTCGTCTTTTGAAGTGTTCCTTAAATCCAGCTAGTGATTGGCTGTTCACACAACTTTTCTTCCTCTGTTGCACATTGTATCTTGAAGGCAGAGCACCATTGTAGATTGAAAGGTTTGTAGTTGGATTGGTGTTAGCCTTTCTCCTCTGATAGTACGCAGAGTTCCTTACAGTTCCAGGAAGGGGGACAACCAGCTTGACTTATCCATCATTGATGACTTATATAAGTGTTGTCATCAGCAACAAAGCCTTCCCATCAGCTTTTAGAAACTCCCAAGGATCAGCCTCAGCATGGAGACGGGGAGTGAGAGAAGGGGTGTCTAAGGGTGGTGAAAAGAACAACTTGAAGTCAAATTGTGAATACAAGCTGACGACTTTGTTCTGCTTGATACAACTTTTCCAGTCTGCTTCTCTCTGTCCTTGCTTTCTCTCTGGAGGCTTCTCTCTATATATTCAGCTTGCTTGCTATTCTAAGAGATCTCTCTGTCCATGCTACTGGCTTGTGAGTGTGTGTGTCTATGTGTTTGTGTCTGTGTGTCTATGTATATCTGTTCTCCAAGCAGTTCTCTTTTTTGTAAAGATTTATTTTATTTATATGAGTTCACTGTAAATGTTTACAGACACACCAGAAGAGGGCATCAGATCCCATTAAAGATGGTTGTGAGCCACCATGTGGTTGCTGAGAATTGAACTCAGGACCTCTGGAAGAACAGTCAGAGCTCTTACCCACTGAGCCATCTCTCCAACCCAGCAACAATTCTCTTTATCCTAGAAAATTCTCTGCTGCAGAACGCAGGTCTAGTCTTATATTTTCCATTTCAATCCTGGCATTTACTCCAGGCTTCCTTTAGATTATTTTATGAATCAGCATCCACTGACCTTTGATTCTTAGGAGACAGCAAGCATACATTTTTTTTTTTAACATTGCAAAAGAATTCAGAGATCTGTCTGCCTTTGTTAAGCACAGATCTCTTTGTATGCTAGTTGAGTAGAACCTTGTCCTGAAATTACCATTTCTGCCACACTTAGGTTTAACCTTGTTGTGTCTCAGGCTGACCTTGAACTCAAGAATCTGCCTGCCTTTTTATCTTTCTGACAAGGTGATTCATAGTGTAGCTGCCTTTGTTCCTTTAGATTCAGGAAGCCCCTCATAATTCATATTGCATCCTTATATTTTACATAGTTGAGAAATTGTGTGTGTGTGTGTGTGTGTGTGTGTGTGTGTTTATGTGAGTATTGTACTCATGTGTTTAGAGCTTTTTTCCATAGTCTTAAAGGCTGTCCCGAAGGTCCTAGTGTTTGTTGAGACATTAGCCACACCTTCAACTCCTGCCCTTAATGCTATCTTAGATTATCATGAATTAATGATAATGTTAACAAAGAGGTCATTTCTCAGAGGTATGTGAAAAATATGTACATTATTATGCAAACAAGCCTTACACCCACTGGGTTAGTGGGAGCTTTCTTTGGGCCTGTTTGGCCAACAACTCAATTAGGAGTAGCCTATTCCTGGCCCTGGAGGTGCCCTCAGGTGGCAGGAGATGTCTAGACAGACCTTTATCTCCTCCATTCTTGGGTACAGTGGTTCAATGCCACAATAGAGGTGGCGATGCCTTTGCCATATGCGTGTTGTTTAGCCAAGAGGCCTCTTCCTCCCTCTAAGGATGAGCTGACCTTTTCTACAGCCCATTTGTTTTTCTTACATTATACTTAGAGGGTGCTTTGTTGTTTTGTTTTAAGGGGTACTTTTTTATGTTCTGTTTCTGAAGACTAGTTAAATTCTCCCAAAATTATGAGAATTGACAAATTTTTATCTAGTAAAAGAAATGTAAAGACCTCTCACACTTTATTGCCACCACCTTATGGAAGAAAGAGATTCTTAAAAGATAGAACAAACTTGAATCCAAGTCCTTTAAATAAACTGAACTTTACAAAACTTATGACAAAAAAGTGAAAACCCAGGTATGGCACATGCCTATATTGGTCAATTGGGAGACTGAGGTTGAAACCTCCAAGAGCTACTTGAGTACCAGGCTAGCTAGCCAAGACAACAAACATACCAAGACCTTTCTCAGCAAAGGAGAAAGAAGACCTCATTGTACCTGAGTGCCCCACATTGCGGACATTGGAAGACCTCTGCAGCCATTGCTCTTAAGAGCCAAGCTATTTCTTCAGCCACATACTTAATGGTTTTCATTGGTTTATTTTAAATATTTCTTTTAAGTTTTTTACTTATGTGTAATTATATGTCCACATATATGTGGATACCCACGGAGGACAGGAGAGGGTGTCAGATCCCCTGAAGCTCAAGTGACAGGTGATTGTGAGCCGCCCAACCTGAGGGCTAGGGACAAAACTCTGGTCCTGTGCATGAACAGTAAGTGCTCTTACTGGGGAGCTACCTCTGCAGCCTTCGTCTAAGTGATTAATGGGTTAAGCTTATGATTTTATAAATTCATCAATGAAGAAAATCCTATTCCTAGTCGGTGGCAAATCACAGATGTTCTTGAGTATTGGCAACAGTGTCATTCTGTAAGAACAATTCAGATCAGCAGATATTTATTAAGCATGTTAATATACACAATACTTAGTACTTTGGGGGATACAAAAGAAGTAGACTCAGTGTTCACTATAATTACAAAAGCTGTCAGAAGGAACCCCCCCCAAGCCTTAAAAATATTGGATAAAATTTTACAATGAGGGAAAAATTGACTTCTGCAAACTGAGATACTCTTAGTTTAAGACCAATGTATATGAGACATGTAATATCCATCCACATTCTCTATAAAATATGAAATATTATAGATCTGATGTTGTGGTTAGGAATGGGAGAAGGACAGGATGCAACTTCTTTCTTAAAGAGATAAGACTCATTTTAAATTTTATATTTTTTTTAACTTTGGTATATGTGGGGTGAGGTAGTTGTGAATATGAGTGCAGTACCTGCAGAGTCCAGAAGGTGGCATTAGATTCCTGGAACTGCAGTTCCAGGGACTTGTGATATGGGTGCTGAGAACTGAGCTCAGGTCCTCTGCAGGAGGACCTCTCACCTCTGGGCCATCTCTAGCCCCTTTATGGCTGTTTGCTTTGGGGTTTTTGTTTGTTTGTTTATATGTTTTGTTTTTTCAAGTGTGACCATGTAACTGGCTAGGAATACTGATGATGTAAACTATTCACTGAGTCAGAAGTGTAGTCTTTCAAAAGAATGTTCCAAGAAAAATGAATATCTCACTTCTACTGTGTATCACATGCTAGCAAGTTGTTGCCAGTCTGTCTGTTTACATACATTTGAAAGACTCTTAGGATCTGTCATTAAGATGGAGTTTCTCTCCTCCTTCTCCTGTTGGAACCATAAGATATGTGAAATATTTTTAAATAGCCCTGATGGAAGTGGTAAAGTGGAAACTGTGATCTTTCTGAAGATAGGCCAGTGCAGCATTTCTTTAAGAATAATTAGCATTAAAGACCACATACCCAATGCCTGAATAATTCCAAGCACAGAATGAAATCAGAATAATGTATTATTCATTATTATGTTATGGCTACATGATTCAGGAAATACACCACAAACTGGATCACATTTGCATACCTTCATTAATTCCGTGAGCAAATTAATGCTAATGAAAGAGAAAACAAGCATAGGTAATTCTTGGTTTTAATTCTTATTACTCTGTGATTAGAAACCCATTTCTTTCATCATTAATATTGCTAGTATATTAAAGTTATTGCTACTGCTTGCTAAGTAGACTTCAGTATTTAAAAAAAGATAATACTCAGTTCCAGTGCTATATTCAGAGTATATTTGAAAATCTGACATATATTGACATGCCCTTTGCAAACTTCTTGCTTCAGATTATCATTCCATTTAATTATCTCTACTTTTAAGGCTGTCAAAGTTTTCTACAATCTAAGCTATAGAAACTAACTGTAAACTACTGACAATATGTATCTTCAAGATTTTATAAGTTTAATTCCCAGGTTTGGGCTTTCTATTAGAAAGCTCCACCTGTGAACTTTGCCCTGAGGTGCCACTGCCATCTCCTATGTCAGTGCTAAGTCCTTTCAACTCACTCCCCTTTCCTAATGTCCTCAGTAAAGAATAGTCCACTGCCTTCTGTAATCAGCTAGCATCGGGAGGAAAGTCCTCGGTTTGCTATCACAACAAAGTCACTGAATACTGTATTCAACACCAGGGCATTGTGAACGTGCCTTCTCTGCCTTACAGCTACAGCTCTGCACTGTCCCTTCTGTTCTCCCGTACTTAGTTAATCAGCACTCCAGTTCATGTGATCTAGTTGTGTCTTTTAGAAGTACTGTGGTTTGTATTTTGGCTTTACCCATTACAGAGTGCCAAATGGATACAGATGTGTCGCTTAATGTCATCCATTCCTTCTTTTGTCTGTTGTTTAAAAACATTTGCTAGCAGAAATGTCCTTCTGCAGCACACTTTCTAGCAGACAATGAGCTGCCAACTCGAATAGACAGTAAACAAATAAAAAGAACAGTGTATTACGCAGGAAATTCCCTCTTGAGTTCTCAAACAGTGTCGGCCACCAGTTGTCAATTGAAATAACCCTTGAAAATATCTATGGTATCTCCTATGCCAACACACACTTTGTGGGATCTTTTAATTAATTAATTTTATGACAATTACATTTTAATACTATATGGTAAGGAAGTTAATATTCTGCTGAAAAGCACTCAGCCTGAAATGATTTCAGCAAGACCCTATAAAATTAAAGTAAGTATAATTCATAAATTTAGATGAAGTTTTAATTCCTCCATGTTACAGCTAAATCTTCAGGATGGTATTAGTGTAGGAATCCCTTGTTTTAATTTATGGATGGTATTGGCGTGGGAATTCCTTGTTATAATTCATGGATGGTATTGGAATGGGAATCCCTTGTTGTAAGTCATGGATTAAAGGTATTGACGTGGGAATCCCTTGTTATAATTCATACTGGGTGAGAACTGCTGTTGCCTTTTCTTTGACAATGGCACTGTGTTATCCAGTTCTCTGATGCCTTCAGTTCATTACAAATAGGCTTCTTTAAGACCTTAAACCTTTACCTCTAAAGTTAATTGCAAGCATATACATATATATACATGTCCATTTCATGAACTAGACCAGTAGTGTTTTTCTTAGAAGAGTAGAAAGCTATAAAAGCATCTGAAACATGCTCACCGCCTTATTGTAGTGCCCAGTATGTGTATGGAAATTCATTTGCCAAGGTTTTGATTGTAGGGCAAAGCTTTTTTTCTTAGCTTATTAAACCATTGATGACCATTAAAGCATCCATGCTCTTACGTACACTTTCTCATATTCTCTCTACCTCTCACCCTCATTTTATACCATAATAAAATATTACAGTATAAGCCAGGGAGTGGTGGCGCACACCTTTAATCCTAGCACTTGGGAGGTAGAGGCAGGCAGATTTCTGAGTTTGAGGCCAGCCTGGTCTACAAAGTGAGTTCCAGGACAGCCAGGGCTACACAGAGAGATCCTGTCTCAAATAAATAAATAAATAAATAAATAAATAAATAAAATATTATAGTGTAAACAGCATACTTAGCAAACAGTTGAGAGGAAGTTAATATCTGATTAATTTTTCTCACGTACCTAATTTAGGGTGTTTTTTTTTTTTAAGTTTTAGTTAATTGCCATCAACTTAATATCATTTACATAGCTCTTTCCTGTTCATATTTTTTCGGTTTATATAATTATTAAACTAGGCAGAGCACTCATATTCCATCTTGGTAAGTGTACAACAATTGTACATGAGAGCACAGTAGGAAATAGCTTTCTCTTTCTTAAGACTTCATAGAGGGAGGTAGGAAGAATTCTCCATAAAGAATTGGGTGCATATTGTGCTACCACTGTCTCAGTAAGGGCTTCTGTTGTAGTGATAGGGGGGAAAGGCTTATATCTCTTGGATCATACTCCGTCATTGAGAAAGTCAGGTTAAGAATTCAGGTTGAAAACAAAAATAGGAGCCATGGAGGAATGATGTTTACTGCCTTGCTCTCCATGGCTTACTCAGCATGCTTTCTTATCTTGTTCCTGTGAGAGGAGTCTGTGCTTGTGTACTAAGATTCATGTACTGTCTGTATGTATGATCTACTTCAAAAACAGGAAAAGAAGTGTGACTTCATCAGGTGGCCTTAAAGATAGAAAATATGGGTCTGGAGAGATGGCTCAGCGGTTAAGAGCACTGAGTTCAAGTTCCATCAATCACATGGTGGCTCACAACCATCTGTAATGAGATCGGATGCCCTCTTCTGGTGTGTCTGAAGACAGCTACAGTGTACTTACATATAATAAATAAATCTTGAGAGAGAGAGAGAGAGAGAGAGAGAATATGTTGAACTTCACAAAAGGATTTCAGAGGGCTTAATTATGGAATCTATCAAAAAGGGAAATAAGACATAACAACTTAAATTGTACCATGTGCAGCTAATTTAGTTAGGAGAACTTATTTTAGTCCAATTTGTTGTATTTTGCATACTTAGTACTAAGATTATGTAACTGTTGGGAATTATTGAATCAGTGTATAATTACAAACCATAAATCATTGTATCCTAGTCCTCTGAAATGTAATCCATATGACCCTCCTCACGCGTGAGCTAGCTCTCTTCTTTAAAGGATCATCAGGTTCTGATCAGGATAAAATACTGCTTAAATTAGACTCAAATTTGGTTCATTAGACCACAATATACTTAGTTAACTGACTTATTTTCATAACTATCTCTATTTTTTTCACCTCTTTGTCTTCTGGATTTGAAAGTGGGGAAAGAACCATGAAAATATTGGCTTGTATTTGTTCAGTTTTATATAATAACCAACAAAAATCAAATTCATTTTAAAATAAAATCAAAAGAATGAATATTTTAGTCCCCCCTGTAATGAAAGCCATTGGACTGAGAAGACAAATTTCTACTATCCCAATAGTGATAAGACTTACGCTAGCCCAATACTTCATTATGGAAATGGCAGCAGAAAGTAGCTTCAGTTGCCTAAATGTCTAATGTTGTTCTAGGGACTGAAGGACAGAGCTTAAACCCCTAATGATTTGCTTCTTCAGTTAAACCATAACTGTCTCCTTTATATAATAGAGAAAGGTGTCTTTTTTGATAAAATATATGATTCTAATATTAAATCAAGTAGATGATCCTCAGACATATGTCTGCTACTTCAAATGTTACGATGATATATCAAATTTGACATTCTTTACTTTTTAGAAAAAAACTTAGCCTACTTTAATTTTTAAAACTTCTTTACAGTCCTAAAGAAGTCATGAACTATAAAACCTACAAGAGAAAGGAGGAATCCTCATGAATGCATTTGATTATTGTTAGGAGATTGCTGAGCATGGACCCCAGAGCCTCGTGTATGCTAAACACACTCCACTGAGCTGTGCTCCTCAGTGGTGAATGTGTTCACTTGAGGACCGAAATGCCGGAGGCACTTTGTTACCCGTCAGTCAGGGAACTTCTGTTTCCTGACATGCTAGCTCCACTCAGCATAGTGTAACAGTGGCTGACTAAGAATCAATTGTGAGCTAGCCAAAAATCATAGTTCCCAAGGACAGTACTCTCACATCCAAGTGCCATGCCTGTGACTTCTGAGATTAAAAGCCATTGAGATGAAGAGCCCCATTTGTGAGTAAGTTGATGCTTATTGATAGACAGTACAGAACCAGTACAGACAGGACAGTGCTTCTTTAGTCCATCTTTAATCTGGCAACTGCTAAGCATGGCCATCTTGGGAGAAAACATTGGAGAAGTCAGACAGATGAGAAATTGTATAAGATAGGACATCCCCAAAGTATGTTGTATAAGTAGAAGGAATGAGCATTGTGGGAAATGACTCTCCTACTAAATGCCTGTCACCTCACATTGGCTTCTTCATGGGTTACTCTGAAAATAGAAAGGCTGGTATGGGGAGAGAGGGAGACAGAGACAGAGAACACCTTGGGTAGGAATAATTGTTAATAGAGATGACTTAAGTAGGCTTGCAACCTGATTAATGGTCTAGAAACATTGATTTTGCTTACAATGAATACATAAATAATTAAGCAATATGTTACTATGTTGGATTAATTAGAAAATATATGACTTTGTTCCCATAATTAAGCATGGTAGAGCTGGGCGTGGTGGCACACGGCTTTAATCCCAGCACTTGGGAGGCAGAGGCAGGCGGTTTTCTGAGTTCAAGGTCAGCCTGGTCGACAGAGTGAGTTCCAGAACAGCCAGGGCTACACAGAGAAACCCTGTCTCAAAAAAAACAAAACAAAAAAAAAAACATGGTAAAACTTAAATTCTGTATGCTCCTTTTATATTTTCCAATGACTATTTTTTCTCAAAGATGTTTATCAAATACATGTAATAATACGTAGGTAATGACTTTAAATACATTTGTCAAAGTTTCATTTATTTTATTTGGTAGTGATGTATTTAACATCCATACTCTTTTATTAGGATTTGGAACTTGGAAGGAAAGCAGACAGCTCATTTTCTTCTTCATTCTCCTGGAATGAGTGTGTGCTGGCATCCTGAGGAAACTTTCAAGGTTGTTATCTATAACTTAAATTTCCTTTACGAAGTTTAAAGGGCACACAGGTATAATCCTCATAAAGGAAGGACCGATGGCTTCTACCTCAGGCGCAGATTAGTACAGCTGCACTTGAGTTTTATAGAAATAAAGACGTTCGTAGTTTCTCGAAACTGTTAGCCCTTTTGCAACCATCATTCATATATACAGAATGTGCTTTTCCTGGCCCTTGGCAGATTACAGCCTAAAAATTGGTATTCAGTCTAGTTAGCAGTATGCAGTTTTCAAAAAAGAAAAAGAAATTGAAGTTAAATCCATGCATATGAGCCGTATATAAAGAAGTGTCAGTGGCCTAAGGCGCGTGTGTCCTACATTAGAAGCACTCAAAGCTTTCTAAAGTACTAGTGAGTTTTAAATACCAGTTAGCCATAATTCATGGTGAAACCAGGAGCCATTCAACATGTCCTCTCATAGAGTGTCAATGCCATGTGCACCTCAGAATGAACCCTGCAGCATCTCCTGCAGCCATACACCTCCCTTGGACACCTGAGTTCCATAGACCTCTGACATCCTCGTGCTTTTTCATTTCACTGTTCTGCCCTCAGTTTTGCACAAAAGATAGAGTTTATTGATTCTGTCTACCAAATATACATTGTTAAAGCTTTTTCTCAATATACAATTATATTATGGCAACTTCTTTTTAAATTTAAGGCTGTTTCCTACCTATTATTTCTAAATGTTTGGATATATTTTCCTTTTTTGTTGTTTTAGCTTTCTTTCATTATTGTCATGCATATTTTGTTCTTATTGATTACTGTACCCCACTGCCCTTCCACTGTCTTCCTACCTTCTTATTGGTCCCCTTCTTGTCCTCCAAGACCTCCATCGTTCCTTCATGTCACACGTATTCTCTGACCCTCTGATATTAGAATACCCTTTCTTCTTCACTTCTCATAGGTCCCCTTTTGAGTTTCATGGTGTGTGTGTGTGTGTGTGTGTGTGTGTGTGTGTGTGTTTGTACATATGCGTGTTCATAGATGTGTCTAGTGATTACTGCTACACTATTCAGAATAGCTAACAAGTAGTCTAAATGTTTATCAATAGATAAAGGAAATGTATATGTATGCACACAATTGGATTTTAGTATTTAGCCATAGAAAAAAATTGTCACAACATTTGCAGGTCAGTTGGTACAAATTGAAACCTATACAAAGTAAATAAGTCAGACTTATTCTTGTGTTTTCTTTAAGTTCAGATCCTAGATTTTAACTTTTATATTGGTGTATATATACAGGAGGCTTAGGTCAAGGGGGTCATCCCTCTTCTAACTTGACTTGTTCTTCATAATTGTGATCTAACTCCGTAATTGCAGTTAGTTATTATGCTTTCAGATTACCACCAATGCATTAGATAATGCTCTCCTTCCCCCTCATTCTTAAGTGGAGACAACTTTAACATGGTGAATGCCTATTTCTTGAAACTAGTCCTGATGAATACATATGCGTGTGTGTGTGCGCGCGCGCGTCGTGTGTGTCTGTGTGTGTGTGTGTGTGTGTGTGTGTGTGTGTTTCTTTGTACATTCTGTTTGTAATTTGTTTTCCCTCTTGTAAATAATTAAAAACAAACTCCAAGCCATTGAACACATTAAATATTAGAACTTAGGTTTCTGACCAGTCCCCACTCTTTCCACTCCATCACTGCTACCTCACACTTCCAGATGTCTGCACCTTTAAATCGGCAAAATTAAACGAACATTCTCAGAAAGAAGGGACCTTACACAGTAGATAAAGCATATTCTTTGGATAATTAATACCCTGTCCAGCATACTTGGAAAAATCTTGTCCATTATAGATGATATTCTATGACATGCTTTCATAAATCTAAGAAACAATTTTCATATTGTAATTTTTTAAGATTGGGATTTATTGTATAAATTTATGCATTTGGTTACATTTTTCATCTGTTTCATAACAATTTATTAAACATCTAAAATTATTGGAATCATTTCAATTATTGGAGTCTTATAACAAGGAAATAACTCAGTAACAAGGGATTACTAATACTAATAATAGACACCCTTTTCTTGATTTAAGAGTTCAATATTTACTAGTGCTTGTAGAACAAGCCTATAGGTATCTCTGATACTTATGCATTTGGCTTCTGTTTGTGATATGTATGTGTGTATATATACATATGTGTGTGATGTGTGTTTATATTTCTTTTATGACATTGAATCTGCTTTCTCAAGTTTAGCTGATGAGATACATGGAGAGTTTTCTTTTTCCACCCTGTATGACAGCTAATGGTTGCAGAGAAGAATGGGACAATCCGGTTTTATGACCTAATGGCTCAGCAGGCCATTTTATCTCTTCAGTCAGAACAGACACCCTTAATGTCAGCACACTGGTGCTTGAAAAACACCTTCAAAGTTGGTGCTGTTGCAGGAAATGATTGGATTATTTGGGATATCACTCGGTCCAGGTAATTATTTGTCTATTATGTTACATAAATATGTTGTTAAATGACCCATATAGTCATTCTTGTACATAGAGGCCTCCATGTCCAATGGAAATGCGTGTCTCCTGTAGAAAAAGGAGAGAAGTGCTGTCCCTGTGGGGCCTCAGAGTGGTTCTAAGTCATGGCCATTGTTCACTGTTTCCAACTGAGTGCTTACTTGGGCTTTTGTTAAATTTACTGGGGTCCAAAGAGAAACACCTTTAAAACCGTCATTCAAGTTCATCTACTTCACTCTAATACATAATTTGCAAAATGCAAACTCTTGTTTTTTTTAGTTATCCTCAAGAAACAAGACCTGTCCACATGGACCGAGCACACTTATTTAGGTAATGTACTGTTTCTGCTGGAGTTGTGTGGATGCTTGATGTGGTAGTGTTCCACTTCCAGAGTAAGTCCCCAGCCCTCCTCTTCACTGGAGTTTGGGGACTGGTTTTCCTCTTTTCTCTGGCTGCTTTATAAGGGTTATTTTGCTTTCCCTACTAAGTAGTTGCTTTCTCTTTTGCTTTAGGTGAGCAGGACATGTAGTTTTCAGCCACTTAGAAAATGTTTATAATTCACAGAGACCATGTAGCCAGTATCCCAGTCCACCTCCAGGTCAGGATGGATTGTGCTGCCTCCTTCCCTGTCCTGCTCTGTACAAGTGCACACAGACCCATGTGCACACACAAGTATCACTGCATTTGAAACATAGTCATGCGACTCATATAGCTCTTAACATGCTAGTTACATGTTATTTGATTATGTTTGAATTTTTTTATTTGCGTGAACATATCTTGGTTTTTGTCATTTTATTCCACTGTATAGTCATTAAGCAAAAAGACTGAGAACAGTGAGGCATTTGTAATTTGCTGAAAGGGGTTTGGTTTTTGTTTTTAATCACATCTGAAATATCCCTAGTAAATTAATCAGGACTCCATTATTTTTAAGAATAAAATATATTCATCATAGTATTAAATTTTCATAGATTGGGCCTAGAGAGATGGCTCAATGGTTAAAGGCCCTGGTTGCTCTTCTAGATGACCCAGGTTCAATTCCCACCACCCGCATGGCAGCTCACACCTGTCTCTAATTCCAGTTACAGGGCTTCTGGCATCCTCACACAGACAGACATGCAGGCAAAACACCAGTGAACATAAAATGAGTTATATATTAAAAATTTTCTATAGATTATTATGAAATAATCCAAATTTCAGAGATATGATCAAATTATGTTTTTGAAACCAGTGAATTCTGTATGATTTGTGAGAAAGGCCTTCTCATCTCAGCGTGGTTTAGCAACTCTTCCATATCATTGAAAACTCAGACTCAGTGCTGGGGAGATGACTTAGTGGATAAGAGCACTTATTATGCAGGTAGAAAAACCTGAATTCAAAGCTCCAGTGCCCTACCCCAGCACTGGGGAGTGCAGACAGACGGATCCAGGCGCTCACTGGCCTGCCAGCCTGTAAGGAATGGTGACGCTGTGACTCAGTGAGCAATCAGAGGACAAAAAGAAACACTCCATGTTTATTAGATTGCTACGGCTTCCTTATGCCACTTATATCTCAGCCCCTGGAACTGAACACTGGCAGAACACAGCTGAGATTCAGATGTTATAGACAAAGAACAGAAGAGCTATTAAACAGCTAATAATATCTGAGACCAGGTCATTTATTATCAAAGAAATTTTTTTTCCTCAGGCCTTCTTCACCACACTGGCAGTACTAGTCATCAGTCAGGCATCCACTAGCACTTGCTGACTTAGGAAAATTCAGTGACCCAGATACCTTGAAGACTTTGATGTTCTAAGTAGTTATGTCATCCCAAATGACTTAAACACAAGTATATCACACAAATTTAAAAGAAATATCAATAAATGGAACTGGAGGTCTGGTGAGATGGCTCAGCGGTTAAGAGCACTGACTGTTCTTCGAGAGGTCCTAAGTTCAATTCCCAGCAACCACATGGTGGCTCACAACTATCTATAATGGGATCCGATGCCCTCCTCTCAGTGCCTGAACACAGCTACAGTGTATTCATATAAAATAAATAAATAAATATTTTTTTAAAAAGAGCTGGAGAGATGGTTCAGCAGTTAAGAACACTGGCTGATCTCCTAGAGGATCTAGATTTAATCTCAGCACACACATGGCAGCTCACAACTGCTTTGATCTTCAAAACCTCCATACATGCAGATGCCTTGTGTCTCCATCTGTAGAGACCAGGTTACATGCAGATGCCTGTGTCTCCCATCTGTAGAGACCAGGTTAACCTTGCTTGATTTTAGCACATAGTTCAGGACTTACAGTTAGCATTCAACAATAATGCAGAACAAAAAAGTATTCATGGCTAAGTAAAGTGGAGGTCTGCATGGAGTCGCAGAGCATCGTGGAGTTGCTGCTTCTGCGCAGGGGTAGCCTAGTCTAGAGCACTTTGTCTGTAGGGCGGAGCTTACTGTTATGCTTTCCTCTCTTAGGTGGTCGGCCATTAGTGAAAACCTGTTTGCAACCACTGGATATCCTGGCAAAATGGCCAGTCAGTTTCAGATTCATCATTTAGGGCACTCTCAGGTAATGCAAAAATATTTCCTGGCATTTCTGGGTACTTGGTTTTCAAATTGGATTTTTTTTTACTTTTCTATCCATAGATCCCAAATTTGCAGTTACTAACTAAAAATACTTATGTCTGCTATCTGCTTAAACCAAAGGTTTTTTTTCTTTTAATGTTTTGATCACCAGTAGCAATAGATATATTTTTCTTCAAAATTAATAAAAAAATCATAGTTTATCTTTCATTTATGTATACTAATTTTGCTTGCTTAGTTTGTATAAATTGCAAAATTTTTTGATTCTGGATCATACCCATTTTTTAATAGATAACTTAGATTTTCATTGAAGTCAGGTGCAAATAGATAATGTATATTTCATCATTACTATGCTTCTGCTACAAACATAGTTTTCAATACATTTCTTACTTTTTATTTTAGATTTTTATTTTACATGTATGGGTGCTTGCCTGGGTGTATGCGTGTGCATGCGTGTGCACCACATGCATGCCTGGTGCTTGTGGAGGTCAGAAGGGGTTATGGATCCCCTAGAACTGGAGTTAGGGATGATGTGAACAACTGTGTGGAGGCTAGGTTTTAAACCCTGGGTCCTCTGAAAGTGCTCTGAAAGACCCAGTCTTGCTTATAATCATAATTTAGGGGCTGCCAAGGAGTCCACTGCTTTGTAATTATTTTTCTGCACATGTATCTCACATAAGAGCACCTCTACTGCCTATCTTACTCCTGCCCACCTTTGTTGCACTATTAAGATATCTCCTCTGTGATGCTGCCTCTGCTTTGAGATAATAATCTAATAAGTAACATCTCTTATATCACTAATAATAATTATTTCATCAACACTTACCAGCACTTATATTTATTAAATGTGAAATACATTTCTTTAAAAAGAAAAAAACAAAACAATAGTTTTCTTTATTTTCTGAGTTAAGACTTCACTGTGCTTCTTTGATTCCCATGTTTTCCAGCCTGTCCTCATTGGTTCTATAGCTGTCGGTTCTGGTCTTTCCTGGCATAGAACACTTCCACTGTGTGCAGTTGGAGGAGACCACAAGCTCTTGTTCTGGGTGACAGAAATATGATTTTCCTCTGTATTTTTGATCCTTCACTTTGTATTTTTAGTATATATTTTGGAAAAATCCTTATTTTTATATCAAACATACTGTAAATCTAGAAATGCCTCAGTTGTCTTTTCTGATAAATAAAATGATAAAGACTACATGAAAAATATGTTCCTGTTGTGTTGGTGTACTTTTTGAGCTATGTTTTTTTTTTTTTAATCTACCTCCCTTCTTACCCTTACTCCACCCTAATCCCTTCTAGTCCCCACACACACACTAGGCAGGACAGAAAGAAGGTTAGCACGACCTGGGGTGTCAATCTCTGTAGGCTACTTCCTGCTGATTAAGGGCATCAGGTTCCTTAGGGAAAGTCCAGTCTTCTCTCGTCAAGCTATCCAATTTCTTCTCCCTTTGCTCACAACCACTTGACAAACCACAGCATCAGGGGAACAGCTGCCGCAGGCCCTCTCAGGGCTCTCAATTTTATACCCTATCAAAAGTTCCCAGAATTCCAAATGTAAACTATCTGCAGCTGGCAAAAATCACGTCCCTTGTAATGCACCAGGCAAATCATAGTCACCTGCTGTGAAACAGCCACTTTTCCCACACCAGAGATCCAAACTAAACATATTCACATACCATAACTGGGTTTTTAATGAAACCAAAATTCTCACTATACTGTTGTCCTTTGCTGTGTAACAAATGTGTGTACATACACCCAGATATTTTTAATCATCTTGTATCAACAGCTGTATATTCCAGCCTCTACACTTTGAATGTATATATACTTTTCCTAATTGTCGTAGATAAAAACACTTGAGAAGCCAGAGAGTAATCAAATATTTGAAAATTGTCATCTTAAGTTTTTGAAGTGGGGTCCAGGATGGACTGCTTGCCTAGAACAAATCCAGAATGTACCATTTGCCTGTTGAAATTATTTACTGTAACTGCCATCCGTTTATTCAAGGTAACCATCTTGGAAAGAGATAACTTATAGATGTTTAAATACAGTTTTGCCAAGAAAAGGGACAGGAAGTATTAACCCAAAAGGGAAGAAAATGCTGTTTCCAGTGGTAAATTATAATATTACTTTACTTTATAATAAAACATTTTCAAGAATTGAGAGGGATTTCTTTACCTTCAGTTGAAAGAACAGAGTTGGCTGTTTCCCTTAATTACATACAGGTTACAGGATACTGCCCAGTTTCTCACCTATTACACTCTTGTATTCTTTGCTGTTGTATCCTGGAATTCTTTCCTTACTAAGCCTGTTCTTTGAACTATGTTTCCATTTAGACTAAAGCACAAACCTTAATCTAAGAGGGGTGCTGTTAGCTCTAGGGCAGCCTATGTTACAGAGTCAGACCTTGTCCATTAGTGAGTTAGTGAATAAGAGACAGGCAGACAGACGGACAGACAGACAAAAACTGGAGAAGATGCCCATGGGAACCCGCTGTTAATCATCACTCTGGTTCTTGGTAAATAACTTGGATTCTGATATTGTTTCCTGGGTTTAGCTTCCCCATGTGTGTTTATAAACGTCTCAGAGGGTTTTCCTTCTGTTGGAGTGTCCCTCGGGATGGTCTCACATACAGACATCATGGAAAGAAAAAAAAGCTGTGCTGGTATGTCAAACCTTGCATTGTTTGACACTGTTGAACAAAGTCAGGATCTCACAAATCCGCAGGATGTCGGAACTAATCCTGGTCTTTCCAGATGATGGAGTCATTAGTCTCCTTTTTATGATCTGGCTGTTGGGAAATTTCAGTGCTTCTCATGCCAAAACACAGAACCACACACTCTTGTTTGTTTCTTACTTTAATTGTGACTATATACTGACACTGACCTAGATACGTTCCTGTCCTGTAGTCTCATGTCAGTAGAGAAAAAAAAAATGAAAAATATTTTTTTTGTATGTGTGACTTGGTGATTGTTGTTGCTTCTAATTTGTTCAGAGTCAGACAATCCCAGAAATGCAGGAGAGTTTAAGAAAAAAAAAAAAAAAACACTATTATGCCCCAAAAGGAAAGAAATGTCTATACCAGACTGTTTCCATAATTTTCTATAGTTTAGACATTAACTCAGTTTGACTCAACTAGTAGCATATTTACTCTTAGCAGAAGTATGTTTGCAAGGTGGAAATGGCGTTTCGATTGCTCGGTTTCCCTTATAGCAGTTCAGTTGAGTCCTTAGAACTAGTGTTCTGCTCTAGTGTGTCTTCACTGCCTGTGTGCTCAGTAACCGGACAGCGGTGAGCAGTTTCTTTAATAGTACACCTTGCTGATTGAAAAACATCTACATCTCTAAATGTAACTGCACATTTAAAGAAAGATAACCCTGGGCTGGAGAGATGGCTCAGGGGTTAAGAACACTGACTGCTCTTCCAAAGGTCCTGAGTTCAAATCCCAGCAACCACAAAGAAAGAAAGAAAGAAAGAGAGAGAGAGAGAACAATAACCCTAAGACACAGGTCTGGTTTTGTTACTTTACAGTGGTTATTTTTCTTAGTTTTCATCATGTACACCTTCCCTATTCTCCCTCCAAATCCTCTCATGTGCCCATTCCCCCCACCCCACCCCTGCACTCTTACAAATTTACAGATTCCTATTTTATTCTTAAATACCTAAGTGCAACCTGCTCAGTCTGTGAAATGTTACCTGAATGTCTATTGTCAGAGCTGACCTTCTAGTATTAGATAACCAATTAGTGTGCTCTTTCCTGGGGAAGACTATTTCTCCTACTCTTAAGCAAGCATTCAGTGGTTGCTGGTAGTTCTTTATGTAGGGTTGCGGCCTCCTGACCTTGACCCACTTTGACGTGCCTCTTGCCCTTGTTTAGGCAAGTTCATGTTTAAGCAGTCATGTTGCTTGAGACATTATTGATGTAGCTTCTAACATTACCAGAGACACAATCCTCACAGAAAACTCTCTGGGAATCCTCTGGTTCTTAAAATCTTTCCACCTGCTCTTCTGTAATGTTCCCCTGAACCATGAGAGTCACATTGTAATTGTATATGTTGGAACTACACTCCACAACTATACATTTTGATTGGTTGTGAATTTTTTGTACTATTTTCCTCCTCCTGGTTTTTTTTTTTTTTTTTTTTTGTACTAAATTTCCTTGATGAGGGATGAGAAAGACACTTATCTGTAGGCAGAACAAATATTTTAAAACCTAGGGATTATTATAAAAGTTTAGTAAACTTTTCTTTTTGAGTTTTCCTCCAAAGTCCATGACTCCAGTAGTCCTGGGTAGTTTGCCTGGGTTTCCAGTACTCATCACTATCTCCCTCTTGTTAAGCAGGTCTAAAGTCTATTAGAGATCTGTTGGTGACCACCAAGATATGTGTGCCCCTACTGTACCCTATGCCAGTTAGCATACCCATTCTAGCCACGGTGGTTCATAGGCATTATAACTAGCCAAGACTGTTGGTAGTGTCTCTCCCTCCTAGCCCTGTCAGATCCTCTGGGCCGGTGTCCAAAGTCCATGTTGTTTTTAGCAATAGAGACTTACCTTCTACTTCTGGTAGGCAATGAAGGCAATACCGTATAAGGGCAAAAGCCTATAATGTTTTCATAGTCTCTAGACAGCTCTGACCAACAACTCAAAGGAGGGGGGCTCCTCATGCTTAGGATTTGTTAAAGACCCAGACTTCTTCAATTATCACGACTTTGCAAAGAACATTTATAACCTAAGCACAGTAATGCAATAGAATCATTAGGCTATCATTTTGATGATCTCATTTTTATAAGAGAAAAGAATCATGTTTTATGATGTATTTACATGAGTAGTTTCTGTTGCATGCTTGGACATGGCCTTCATGGGAAAGCAGAGAATTAAACTACTTCCTGACCTTTTCAGCTGGTCTGTAACTCCCCTGGGAACACGGTTGCCCCTCTGAGTAGGAACTGGTGACATTTCTGTCTCTGGATCAACTTACTTCCATGTTTGCTGTAATTTTTGACAGAAGATCCTGGAACTTGCAACACTTATATAAGCTTATAAACTCCATGTGAACAATGAGTAGAGAGCAAAGTAAGGCCACCAGGTTTCTTAACCTTTACAATCTGCATAACTCAGTAGATTTATTGTTTATGAAACAAGCATGTCTGCCATCTGCATTTAGGATGCTTTATTGAGTCTCTCAGTAATAAAAGACAAAAGCTGCTGACTGCTCTCTTATGATAGTGCTTAGCTACAAAACTTTGATCTTTCTTATAAACACAGCTGCCATCCTATCACTGAGCAAACTCCAGACAAGATGAGACTCTGGCCAACGTGAAGGTTAATCTCTACAGCCATCTCAAGTAAGAGCTTTCTAATGCTGTTTTAGGAAATCTCGGCTTTTGAGACAGTGCACAAAGAAAATAGGGTCCCAGACATCCTCTAAAGTAAGCCAGAGTTAACTAATGATGATCTTTACCACAGTGATAAGGAAGTAGAAAGTACTGCGTTTCGGTTCATTTCTGCTTAGACCGTAATCTGGAGAAATTACTTTTCTTAGTTCACATCAAGTTTAAATCAGACCAAAATAAGTTACTTTTTAATAAACTTCATGACAATATTTCTTTGGTCTGTCTTCCACTAACCCTAGTGAAAAATGAATTATTGGTTCATTAAAGCAAAGCAGATGTATTTTAACAAAGAAAATCATATTTTTCAATAATATTTAGATTCAGGAGTTTTATGGACCATGCCAAATCTCTTGTGGGTTCTTCTCCTTAGACTTGTGCGCTGGTACCTAAAGCTGTGTGATAAATGCTCAATCATGCATCCTGTCCAGGTTGCCCGGTCTTGGAGAACATGTGTGGACACATCCCTCAGCTGTAGCGTGTGGAGCTCTGCACTATTTATCTCGTAAGACTCCCCCGTACTTGATTTTCAACAAATCATGTGTACATCTGCTTCAGTGGTCTTACCGCTCCCTGGATTGGCCTGACAGATACATTTCACTCATGTCTGACCAGCCGTTCTGAAAGTGTGAAGTGTTACTGTCTGAGTCCTTTCTGTGCCGTACCACCTAGATGCTACAATCTCTGAGAAGTGTTCTATGCAGAGATAATCTTAACAAGACCTTGCATTATTGTTCCTCAAACCTACTGAAGGAAAAACACATAGAAAACAAATAATGTCATAGCATCACTATTAAAACCTTAGAAAGGACAGTTTCTTAGGATCCTGGAATAATAGACACTCCAAATTCAAATCTGCTTACATATCTCTAGTGGACTTTGATTTAATGTGTCCTGACATCTGCCACCTCCTACCCTC
Source organism: Mus caroli (assembly GCF_978045245.1). Taxonomy (NCBI): domain Eukaryota; kingdom Metazoa; phylum Chordata; class Mammalia; order Rodentia; family Muridae; genus Mus; species Mus caroli. Next base: position 87,628,519 of record NW_028227264.1, read on the forward strand.
AAAATTTCAAACTAGGAAGGGGAAGTAGGACTGCCAGTAAGACCTTTATTCTCCAACATGTTGGAATGTACAGTCCTTATCCTGGAGGAAGTTAAGTTCCTACGTTAGTCCATCCAGGTTAGTCTTTTTTCTTGGTGGTTTCTACATGGTTCTGGGTTTGCCTCTGGTATTGACAGGAAAACCAGGATACTTCAGTCATTCCTGCCACAGTTACATAGGAGGAAGGCTTTCTAAAGCAAGGTACAGAAGGAAAACTAGTGGAATCTAGCCTAGAAAATAAAGGAGGAAAATAGTGTGCTTGACTAGAAAGATGGGATATTGTTACTGAATTCCAGAAATAATTTCCCATTTCCATTTAATATGCATACTTCCTCAGCAATATGTCTACTTTTGTCCAGTGACTATCGGATGTCTTGCAACTATCAGATTCCCCCCCCCCTCCCCTTCCCTCCCTCTCTCTCTCTCTGTCTTTCTCTACTTCAGAAAATAGCTCAGTTGTGAAGCATTTGCCTAGCACATGGAAGGCCCTAAGGTATAGTCCCCAATAATGAAAAAAAAAAAATAGAAATCAAAACAGGACAGAAGACTGATTCTCATGCTGGCCAACATCATTACCACTTTTCTGAGCTGTTGTTGTACTCATAACTTTTGGCCTGGTCTTTTTTTTTTTTTTTTTTTTTTTTTTGGATCAGTTCTAACCCAACTCCAACGTCGTTTTGAAGTCCAGAAACAAAGCTTCAAGAGGAAACGTAGATGCTGAGCTGCTAGAGTCCGTCTCCATGACTGTATGAAGCTGTGATTCAAAGGAACCTGACTGCTTTCAGAGGTCCAGGCACTGAGTCGCTTACAGAAAAAGCCAGGCGAGGTTAATGAGAAAGAAGCGGCTGAGAGTAGCATCAGTTCGCTGCATCTTTAAAAAGTAGGCCTTTGCTTTAAAGGTGGGTAAAGATGGGCAGAACTAAGCAAAGGCTGGTGATCAAGGCCCGCCTTGTTTCTCCAAACAAATGGTGGGTCTGGTGCTGAATTCAGGATGTCCAGAACCATTTAAACTATTTAATCCTAAGATGTTTGCCCTGTCCTGCCTTCCTGAGAAAAGCCTCAATAAAGGCTATGGTGCTGCCTTGTCTCCTGAACAAGGTCTGACATTTCCCTCATCTGCCTGATGTGGAGTCTTGCCTCCTTTTCTTGGTTAGGACGGATGCTGAAGACCTACCTCTCCCTAGAGCAGAGTCAGCCTTGCTGCAGCGTTGGTGTAGGCAGCTAGAGCATTGTTAATGATGTGTCGACCGTAATCACCCTCTGGTTATGTCTCCTTTAAGCTGAGGCATGGGAGGCCAGGGAACTTTGACTCCCTAACTGACAACCGATAGACCCTTCCCTAGTGCTTTGGCTGCTTCGAGCAGAGATCTATCAACGAAGCAGCTAGCCGAATCACCCTCCCACCAGCAATGACCACTCTGAGGAGGCTAGCCAGTAACCACAGCTGCTTGCTATTAAAGTCATAGCTATACTCCTAAAGGCCCTGTCTCAGTTGCAGTTGTTTTAAACATCTCATACAGAGCTTTGAGCCACCAAAAAAACCCTTGATCAACTTGAGATTCATTTTTTCGGCCCAGAGCAGAGGAGGCATACTGCCTCTAATGGCCCAGTAGATGGTCTCTGACTGGTGTGAGGCCAGTTGGTCATTGCCGTGGTGAATGCAGGCACCCGCTTTCTAATGGTAAAAGCACACTGTTGGGCTCACTTTCTGAGTTGGCCAGAAAACTAACCCACTATCCCACCCTCCTCCCCCCTGCTTCTATGAGGGTGCTCCCCCGCCCAGTTCCCCCTTCCCTACCCTGGCATTCCCCTACACTGGAGAATCAAGCCTTCACAGGGACCAAGGGCCTATCTTCCCATTGATACCTGACAAGGCCATCCTCTGCTACATATGCAGCTGGAGCCATGGGTCACCCCATACGTACTCTTTGGTTGGTGGTTTAGTCCCTGGGAGCTCTGTGGGATCTGGTTGGTTGATATTGTTGTTCTTCCTATGGGGCCGCAAACCCTTTCAGGTCCTTCAGTCCTTTCTCTAACTCCTCCATTGGCGACCCGGTGATCAGTCCAATGGTTGGCTGTGAATATCCACCTCTGTATTTGTCAGGCTCTGGCAGAGCCTCTCAGGAGACAGCTATAACAGACTCCTGTCAGCAAGCACTTCTAGGGATCTACAATAGAGTCTGGGTTTGGTGACTGTAATATGGAATGGATCCCCAGGTGGGGCAAGACTACAATCCTTAGACGGCTTCTCTAGAGAGGTCTTCCCTTGCCTGTGTTTGATTTCTCACCTTCAGCAGAGTGAAGGAAGGACAGCAGCAGACACTGCAGCAGTGACAGTGGATGAGTTGGGCAAGAAGCAAAGCAAATTAGGAATGAGAAGAACTAGAAACTGGGCACTGCAGGTTTTGCTTACTGGAGATCAACCTGAGATTATCCAAGCCTAGGACCAAGAATCCTAACACCCTGGGCTCAAGAGCTGTGACCCTGGGCATTTACAGCCTGTATGAGAGAGCATTAGAAGATATCATATACTTCTGCTTGCTGAAGCCAAAGGTGACAACTGCCAAGGCCCAGAGCTATGAGCCTTCAGCCAGGCATCACAGAGCCAGAAACTGTAAGCCACTGGGTCTGTCAATCCAAGCTATAGGACTTGGATGCTGTGGTGGTTTGAATAAGTTTGGTCCCCATAGATTCATGTGTTTGAGTGCTTGGCCATAGGGAGTTGCATTTTTAGGTTGTGTGGCCTTATTGGAGGAGGCGAGTCACTGTCTAGGTGGGCTTTGAGGGCTCCTATGCTCAGACTCCACCAATGACCCATCCAGCAGGTCCAGTTATTCGCGGGTCTCCAGGGGACCTTCTCCTAATAACCACATTGGGGGGGGGGGTAGAGAGAGACGAGGACCTTGTGCGAATAACGAAACGGAACCATTCTGAATTGCATCAAAGCCCCAATGTTTTGAGAAAGGCCCAAGACTTAAATGCACAAGCGAAAGGGGAAGTACAGATACTTATCAGTGGGAGGGGTGGGGCAATACAAGCAAAAGGAGAAGTACTTATGGGAGGGGGGCAATAGAAATTCTTTCTTTTGGCAGCTACGCTGGGAAGCAGGAACTTGGTGGTATCAGGGCATCGGTGATGACTTAGGGCTGGAACATCCCATGGTTGTTCTCAGAATCGATGTGTTGGTGGCCCGCTTTTGACCCTCTTTTCTTCTGGGGGGGGGCCCAATTTAGAGATCAGGACAATAGTGTTGTCTTAATAGCTCCCAACACACCAAGTGTGGAATCAGACTATCCCCCTGGCTGTCTTTGGATGGAGATACAGAACTCTCAGCTCCTCCAGCACCATTTCTGCCTGCAGGCTTGTTATGCTTCCCATCATGATGATAATGGTCTGAACTTCTGAAACTGTAAGCCTACCCTAATTACATGTTTGGCTTTGTAAGAGTTGCCTTGGTCATACTGTCCCTTCATAGCAATGAAACCCAAACTAAGGTGCTCACCTTGATTTGCCGGCACAAGAATGGCTTCCCACATACCTATAATTCTTACCCAATAAGAAATAAGAGCAAATAGAGCAAATTCTTACCCAAATAAGAGCAGAAAGATCCTAGCCAACTGACCAATAACACTTTCAATGCTACTAGTTTCTTTGTATCAGTCACCTCCTTAAATAAAAGTCCCAGGATTAGAAAAGTGAGATAGAATTTTCTCCTCCAAAGCCTTCTAATTAATTAGTTAACTAATTAGTAAATAAAATTAAAAACCTACAGAATAACACTGGGCTGTCTATAGCTTTACTGAGGACTTTCTGACTGAATGTGTTTCAGCCCCTTCCCTTGAGGTGATTGGCTTTCTAAAGAGGAATCTCGTCTCCCACCAACAGCATATTAATTTATGGTCAGTGTTCCGAGTGGTCTTGAGAAAGCCAGATCACTTAGCAGTAGTCTGAAACAGACACACTGGAATAATTAGACTACAATTGCTTCCCTAAACTGGGTCTCCACAGAGGGTTCCATCACTCTTGAGGCCTGGGGTCTGGAGGAGGGGAGAAGAGCTTCGAAGGAGCATTTCATTCTTCCTGGGATTTGGAACTAGTTCTGTGCATTCCAGACCTTCTCATCTGTTCTCCCACCTAAGAACTTATCCGAGAAAGAGCTAAAGCCATCTACCAATCACCCACTGCCACGCACTCTGGTCGAGTCAGCTTCAGCCGAGAGGCTTGAAAGTCACTCATGAGGCAAAGAGCTTCAAGGAAGCTCTCTTTTTGGAGTCTGGCGTTCCCTTTAACCCGTACATTAATTTTCCATTCCCGTGTTATTCTAGTATATAGATCCACGTGCTCTCTTTCAGTATTTTCCTATTATAAGTGCCTTTTAAGATTGAATTCTGACATAGCTAAAGCCTTCCGCCAGTGTTCCAACAGTCCTAGAACATCCTTGAGCAAGACCATGGGCTTGAAATTTAGTAAGAATGTAAAAGCTAAGTCACTCCCTTACACAGGAATTTACCATCACTAAGGAAGAAGGAAGTTTCAGACCAAAGGAGAAACCAGAATAGATACTTAGAACTATAGCGAAGTTACACCCATACACACGTATTTACAATGGCCTAAGGGGAAGGTGGACTATACAATGGACTAAAATAGGAACTATGGCAAGGGCACGAAGCCCTTGACCCTCCTTCTAAGATTAAGTGAATCTTGGGTGGAGCCCTTTTTGAGCCCAGTTGTTAACAATGAATTCTATCCCAGGTGGTTCCTGTTAGACCTTTTGTGTTAGCATTCCTCTGTTTTATGTAAGATTCCAGTTACCTCATTTTGTACCTTGCGGGTATGTCCCCCAACTTCCTTAGTGTCTTCTGTATAAAAAGTCTGATGCTCGAGTTGTAAAAATACATTCAGATTCCACACGACCTCTCCTGTGTGCATCTGTTTGTCACTCATCCGACGCTTTGCCCACCCGCGAGGAGAGACCGATTCCACGCAGACAAAGGGCCCCAGAGGGTCTGCGGCAACCCACAAAAACAAAAGTAAGTGCTTAAAGTTTGAAAGACTGGTTTATTTGGGTGAATAAATGTGAGAAGGGACAGGTAGCGTCTCTATCCTTAAAGTCAGTGTTCACTGTGATCTGCTCAGCTTTCTGCCACAATTCACTGTAGTAAATGAAATCTGGCTATACAGTTTTTTTGGTGTTTTGTTGTTGTTGTTTTGTTTTGGTTTGGTTTGGTTTGGTTTTTTTTGTTTTTGTTTTTGTTTTTTTGCCAGGGTAGGGAACGCATACACGAAAGTATATATGTCAGAAGATTCCTCGTAGTTTGCCAAAACTGCTAGGTAGGGATTGTTTTTTACTAGTCCTAGGAAGTCCATTTTTGCACTGGGAAGGGCACTGCTGTCAGAACTATGGATGATGCATGAACCATCCTCATCCAGGACCCAAGAAGGCAGTCAGAAACAGCCGTGCTTTCTGCTGACTAGACATCGCATCTTCCAGCATTATTTATTTATACTTATTGATACGTATCATATATCAAACAACTCCTGTGGTCCTTTGACCAACCGGGAAGTTAGCCATGGACAGTGCCGTATTATATTCACACAAACACTGCTTACAACTAGGCAGTGGGTAGTGGTGATTTTTTTTTTTTTTGTCTCACCCCTCACTCTCTCTTGGATTTTCCCTCTTCAGACCTGGAACCTGTCTTCACTCTAGAGAGGCAGAATAGCCAACAGATTAAGCTGTTCCCCAGAAAGGCTGCGAGTTATGAGTTATACCTAAGTCAAGAGTTCGTGGAAGACAAAGGCATGAAAGTGCAAAGGTCTAAGTGTCTTCCAGAGACACTTGTTAAAAGTTTGCTATGCAGCAAACATTGGGCTTGAATTGAAGTAGAAGTCAAGGCAGTCTGTACCCTAAGTTGACTCCCAACAGGGCTCTAAGCAAACAGGCAAGTAACTTAGTCCATTGATCAAAAGGTATATTTGCTAAGATTAAGCAGAGCTGACTGGCAGCATATTCAGATGAATGACAACCTTGGGCAGATTAGAGAGACTAAGGATGGGGTGGTATGACTTCTAATGGTTGGGATATGGAAAGTTGTAAGGAAGCCTTCCAAAGCCACCATCACAAGAAACAACAAAATAAAGCAACACTCAAATATTCCCATGGGAGTCCTGAGACGAAACGACAGCCTGACCCTAATGAACCACATTGTGAAGAGGCTGCTCTTCAGAAGCACAGGTGAACATGGCGCTATGGAAGGGAAACGGCAGATGGAGAAAGAAAAGCATCCTCCTACAAGAAGACTTAAGAAATCAGGTGGATCCTTGCTAACAATATAAGCTGTGGGGACAGACCTGGGTCTGGAAGGCCCCCAGTCAGAAAATTAGATCCCCTGCAGAGTTCCTAACAGGAGCAGCATGTAGGTCTTGGCAGATGTTCACTCTATCCTGCACAAAGAGGCACACTCAGAGGCACAAATGAGCCAATGAAAGACCATGCTGATGGTGTTGGGGAGAAGGGAGCAGCCATTGAAATGATGTACTGGGGTGAGTATCTAGGGCTCAGGTAGAGGAACTGTCTTTTCCTTGAATCAAGGACAGTGCATCCAAAACTAAGGGAAGGCAAGTAAATGTTTAAAGACTTTGATATAGATCAGAAATGGATGGAGCATAGGGACCATTGCAAGTCTAGCCTCAAGACAGATTAAGGGCTTCTGGTGTAGGCCAGCCAATGGTAGTTATATACCACAGACGACAGTCATAGAAAAAAAGCACTTAAGTGTTGCCAGACAAGTATGACAAAAGGGGACAAGCAAACTTATAGTTCTTATAATAAAACACAGGGGACAAACTGAGGCCATACAGGAAGGGAGAGGTAGTGAAAATGGAAACTTTTAGGAAATCTACAACCCTGTATCTCCTTGAAATAACAGGGAATCGTCACTCATGACACCCCAAGAATATGCTGCCTTAACAAGACCCAAACAAGTATAACACCAGTAGGCATGTTAACATGGACATGGAAAAACCTCACAGAATCCTGACCCTTAACAAAGAACTATAGGCAACTAAGGTAGGCTAAGAGTAGGAGAAACAGTCTTCTCTAGGAATGAGCCTTTATGCAGTGCCAACTGGCCAGTCTTGAAATCATACACATATAAGTAAAATTACATAGACTGGCCAAATTGTATTTACATAGTTGTGCATATATGCACATATGTGTATGCATACACAAACATTCATATTGCATATATATTTATTAGTATATTGCATATATGTGTGTGTATATATATATATATATATATATATTCCATGAATTTTAGAGAGAGTATGGGAGGAGATGAAATGAGGTAAGGGAAGAAGAGAAACAACATAATTGTTTTTTTAATTTCAAAAATAAAAAAAAATTAAAGCCCCAGGAACAAAGAGTGGCCTTCCTGTAGTTCAAAACTATTAAAGTTGTGACAAGAGAGTAAGCCGGAAAGGCAAAACATAGAAATGTTTCAGTAAAAAATGGAGAGGGTGAGGATGCAATAAGAAGCTACAGGGACTGGAGATTAAGCATCAGCAAGTTCTATGTTTAAAGAGGAAGAGCATTTTGGAGGACAGTTAAAGGAACTGATAAAACAGGGTATCTTAGGGTTTTACTGCTGTGAACAGACACCATGACCAAGGCAACTCTTATAAAAATCAGCATTTAATTGGGGCTGGCTTACAGGTTCAGAGGTTCAGTCCATTATCACCAAGGTGAGAGCATGGCAGTATCCAGGCAGGCATGGCACAGGAGGAGCTGAGAGTTCTGTCTTCATCCAAAGGCTGCTAGTGGAAGACTGACTTCCAGGCAACTAGGGGGAGGATCTTATACCCACACCCACGGTGACACACCCATTCCAACCAGGTCACACCTATTCCAACAAGGCCACACCTTCAGATGGTGCCACTCCCTGGTCCAAGGATATACAAACCATCACACAGGGTATCCATATTATCTCTAGACATTCAAAAGAGGACGAGCAAGAAAAAGCCAACTATGAGAATAGCATCTCTTAGAGCGTGAACACAGAACTGTGGAGGCATGTTTACAGAGGAGGTTAATGGTCCAATGAGGAGCAAAGGAAATGGCCATCTCCTCCCCCCGCCCCATAATACAGAAAGGGGTCTAAAGATGAGGAAAGGACCAGAGAGAGGTTACACAGGTGGCATTATCCTCAGGAGAGGCTAAGGGGGACTTTGCCCATTGCTGGTTTCTGCCTGTCAGAGCAGGGGGTTGGGAGCTAGGAAGGATAAGGTCATCAGCGTAGCACACCATCTTCTGTACATGCTGTGGGGTTCCTATCTCTGTTTTATTCCTCTAACTATTATATCTTCAAAACTAAACAGCAGGTCCTCTAAAATGATAAGCCTGAATTCATCGATCTATTAGGTTCTGTTCTTCAGGGCACACTTTAGCGTAGCCATTATGACACTATTAATCTCTCCGGTATTTGTTTCCCGGTCTAGACTGTGAGCAACTCCACATCCGTTATCATGTTTATATACACGAGAATCCACGCTTTATCTCTTCTTTTGTTCACTTCTATATGCCTGTTTTTAATAAGTTGAATACATACCATGGGATATGTTTGACGAGATGGCTGAAGGGATGGATAGAAGGATGACTCTTTAATGCCAAGGACCGTGTCTGCATCATAATAAGCCCTTAAAATGGCATGTTTAATTTATTAATGAGTTTTCACTGGAAAGCAGCATGACAGGTACTAATTGAAGACTCAAGAGAAAAGACTAGCCTTTGCTCAAAGGAATTTACAGCCTAGTGGAAAAATTCCAGGTCGTATGGACTTTATCAAGGGGAGAAAACAGAACATAAGTACGGTTGCCTAGAACTGTCACAGTGTGTATGTTATTTATGTTCGTGGCACAAGTACAGTTTAGGCATACTTCCTTTTATTGTGGTTAGTTTTACTGGGCTTTCCAGATAATTGCTTCTCTCTCTCTGTCTCTCTCTGTCTCTCTCTCTGTCTCTCTGTCTCTCTGTCTCTCTCTCTCTCTCTCTCTCTCTCTCTCTCTCTCTCTCTCTTTCCCTCTCTCTCCCTCTCTCTCCCTACAAACTGAAGCTCTGTGACGACTGTATGGAGCATGTCTATTTCTTAGACCCTTTTCCAACAGTGTGTGCTTACTCCAGGCATCTATGTCACATCTTAGAAGTTCTCAGCATTTCTAACCTTCTTGTTGAGTCTGTTACAGTAATTTGGCATCCGTAACCATTGATGTTACATGATTGTTTTGGAGTGCCACAAATCATGCCCATAAAAGATGGCAGACTTAACCTATAAGCATTGTCTGTGTCCTGACCAGTCCATCCACCTATGTCTCCCTCGAGCCTCTGAAACACAATAATGGGCCACACTAGAATCCACAGACCCATAGAAGCCAAATAGCAAGGAGGACCCAAGGGAGGATGCTTGAATCTTTCTCAGAAAGGGAAATAAAATAAACATTGGAGGTGGAGGGACAGAGGGAGGGAGGAGGGGATAGAGGGGGGGAGGGAACTGGGTGGGAAAGGGGTTGGGGATGGGAACAGGGTTTTGAGATCAAGTGTAGGAAGAGCCTAGAGAAAAGACTGTAAATAGGCAGCAGGGGGGATGTCTCTAGGACATGGGAGACCTGAGATGAGGGACGCTCCAGGGAGTCTATGGGGGTGACTCTGGCTGAGACTCCTAGCCGTGGGGCTGTCCTTGACCTTTGCCTCTCTGAAGATCATTCCCCTAACTGGGCTTCAGTGGGAGAGGATGTACCTAATCTTGCAGTGACTTGATGTACCAGAGTGGGTTGATATCCAGGAGAGCCTTCCCTTCTCACAGGAGAAGGAGATGGGGAGAGGCTGGCAGGGGGGCAGGAGGAGGGGGACTGAGATCAGGATGTAAAATAAACAAATAAATAAATAACAGCAAACAATAAATGAAAACAGTAAATTCACACATGGTGGTGCATTACATTCCCAAGTGAACTGAGAACCTCCTCGATCTCATTTAAAACCAAAAAGAGTTAAGGATGGTGAAGAAGCTGTGAAGAGAGCACCGACCTGCCCAAAGCCACGCCCGTTTCTCTCAAACAATCTAGTTGCAAAAGCTTTTAGACGATGTACTTATTGGATTTTATAAAACTTATTGTTAAAACTTGCAAGTAAAAAAAAACTTTTTGAGAAGAACTTTCTGAAGGGAATTAATATGAATGATAATAAAAACCAACCTAAAATGCTTTGTTATTAATATGGAGAAAGCTATTGGTCTGCATAGCAAGTCAGTCCAGCCACCATATTCTCCTTCGTCAAAGCCTAATCCAGAACAAGGTCTTGATCGTCTTCAGTTCTATGAAAATTGAGACAGGGGAAGGCCCCACCAGAGAAAGGCAAGTTTGATGCTGGCAGAAGTTGTTCAATGACGTTGTTGGCAAGTGATGATGCAGAAGATGCAGCAAGTTATCCCTTAGGTCTAGAAATGGTCAGTGAGGAAGGTGGCTATGCTAGCCAACCAGCTTTCAACCCAGAGGGAACAGCCTTCTACTGGAAGATGCCAAGTCAGACTGTTATAGCCAGAGATATGTCAATGCCATTGTCAAAGCCTCCAGGGCCAGACTGATTCTTTTGTTAGGGCTTAAAGAAGCTGGTGGGTTTTCATTGAAGCCAATGCTAATTTACCATTCTGAAAAACCAAGGGCCCTTGAGATTTATATTGTCTATTCTTTCTGTGCTCTGTAAATGGAACAAAGTCTACCTGATATGATCTTGATTTCTATGTATCTCAAGTAGCTCGATGGATTGTCTGGATGGTCAAAGACTTGGAAAAATCACGACTGGAAAATTGGTGAGAAAGACATCTGGGGAAGAAGTATGTGGTTAGATCTCTCCAAATGGGCAAAGGATGTAAAGATATTTGTGTCCCATGTAAATGCTCACCAAAAGGTGACTTCAGCTGAGGAGGAGTTCAATAATCAAGAGGATTACCCATTCTGTGGACAGTCAGCCTCTTTTTGCAGCCAGCCGTGTCATTGCTGGATGGGCACAAGAACAAAATGGCCAATGGTAACCTAGATGGGGGTTATGCTTGGGCTCAACAACATGGACTTCCAGTTACCAAGGCTGACCTGGCTACAGCTGCTGCTGAATGCCAGATTTGCCAACAGCAGAGACTAACACTGAGCCCCAGACATGGCACCATTCATCAAGGTGACCAGCCAGCAACCTGGGGTCAGGTGGGTCACTTCCTCTGTGGAAAGGACAACATTTTGCTCTTACTAGAGTAGATACTTATTCTAGTTAAGTATTTGTCTTTCCTGCACATAATGCTTCTGCCAAAATCACCATCTGTGGACTGACAGACTGCCTTATCCATCATCATGGTATTCTACACAGTATTGCTTCTGACCAAAGAACTCATATCACAGCCAGAGAAGTCTGACGGTGAGTCCACGATTATAGAATCCACTGATCTTACCATATTCCCCATCATGAAGTAGCTGGTCTGATAGAAAGATGGAATGGCCTTTTGAAGACACGGTTGCAGTGCCAATTATGTGGCAGCAGCAACTATGAGGGCTGGGGCAGAATTCTTCAGAAGGCAGTATATGCTTTGAATCAGCATCTGATATTTGGTAGTTTCCCCCATAGCCAGGATCCATGGGTCCAGGAATCAAGGAGTGGAAAACAGAATAGTTCCACTCTCTATCACTCCTAGTGACTCTCTAGGAAAATATTTTGCTTCCTGTCCCCACAACTCTATGTTCTGCTGGCCTAAAAGTTTTGGTTTCAGAGGGGGGGTGGTGGTGCTTGTACCAGGAGCCACAACAAGCATTCCATTGAACTGAAAGCTGGGACTTCCCACTGGTCATTTTGGGCTTCTAATGCCCAACAGGCTAAGAAAGGAATAACAGTGTTAGGAGGGGTGATAGATCCAGATTACCTTGGAGAAATTGGATCACCTCTCCACAATGGAGGTAAGAAGGATTATGTCTAGAGTGCAGGAGATTCCATAGGGTGTCTCTTAGTTCTACTATGTCCTGTGATTAAAGTCAATGGCAAACAAAAACAGCCTAATCCAAGCAGGATGGCAAAGGACACAGACCCATCAGGAATGAAGGTATGGGTCACTCCTCCAAGAAAAGAGCCAAGACCTGCTGAGGTGCTGGCTGAAGGTGAAGGAAATACAGAATGGGTAGTAGAGGAAGGTAGTTATAAATACCAATTAAGGCCACGTAACCAGTTGCAGAAACGAGAATTATTAAGTAATATGAATGCTTCTGTTTTATTCTGTTAAGAACATATTTGTGTAGTTATTTGTGCTTTCTTCCAATTTATTTAACATCAATTGGTATTTAAGTTGAGATACTAAAATAACGTTTCCAAGGGACATTTCCCCATTGTAAATTTACAAATGCGTTTGCAATTGTACGAGGAATAGTTATATCATGTTAGGCATATTCATGACCTTGTTATTGTTTCGTGGAAACATGAGATATTATTTGTGTCAAGTTGACAAGGGGTGGATTATAATGGCTATTCCTGGTTGCCAACTTGACTATATCTGGAATGAACTACCATCTGGAATTGGAAGGCTCACCTGTGATCCAGATCTTGAGGCTGGGAGATACAAATTTCTGACTTGTATCTTGGCATGGAGATCTTGAGGCAGAGTGGCTATGAATCCCAGGAGACTAAGGCAAGAAGATCTCTGAGTTCAAGGTCAGCCTGGGACAAAGCAAATCCTATATTTAGGAGTGGTGGTATGTAGAGACTGCTCATAAGTTCTGTAACTCTAGAGAACCCTAACTAATACAATATGCATATATAATTTTAATGGAACTGCCCTATTATATAGAAACAATGCCCCTGCTAGATACTGCAGGCTAACAAAAAGCCTAGAACTAAGGAATGGATTACCTCTTTTAGAGCTTTTGGCCAGTGAAGTCCCATAGAACCTGACAGTAAAAGCATTGCTGCAGGCAACACAATGAAGGCCTAGAATCAATCAGTGAGGAAGGTGGCTATGCTAACCACCCAGCTTTCCAGGGAGTGGCATTTTAAAATGCAAGTATCCACGTTTATCCAAAGGAGATCCTGATTTGGCTTGTCTAAGGCTAATCTCTGGAGTGGGCATTTTAAGAAGCACTCCCAAACAGAACATGACTCTTCTGCCATAAAAGGCCCTTCGTCAGCTTTTGTGTCTACTTCTGCCTTGTTTCATTATTCTCCACTTCTGGGCATTTCTGCTTACACCACCAAACAGCTTTCCTTTGCCTTAAAGGCCGTATGCCCTCATGTCTCTGTACGTTTGTTTTGTACAAAGGTTCATTTCCAGATTGTCATCTTAACTCCTCTTAATGTTCAGTAGATTCTAAAGTTGACTTCCTCTTCTTGGACAACTTAGAAGCTCCTATTATCCACAGAACCACACACTTTGCATGTGGTGTGCATGTACTCATGGATCTACAAGTGTTTGTACATGCTAATTTGCAATGCCACAACTTTCACAGGAGTTTGTTTGCACGTCCATCTAAATTTTGCACATCAAAATCCTGCATGTCCTCCTCCCTTTGACTAGTGTAGCAGAGGAGAGCCTGTCACTTCTTCCGTACTTGTTTTGGTACAACAAAAAGGTTTACTTCTGCTGAGGTGACCTGTCCTAACTCACATCGCTGGTAAAACGTGCAGCCGAACTCTGAACCAAAATCTTCATACTGCAAGTGTGAGATCGTTTACTTGATGTAAGTGCAGTCACTTTCACAGCTGTGTGTCTCAGTTGTTGCTTAAAATTATGCTATGTCAAAACAAACAAATAGACAAACAAACAAACACCCTTAGAAACGGATCTCCAGCGCATGAGGCTTGCCAGGGCTGAAGACTCGTTCTGATAGATTTCTCTAGACTTTACAAGGGCTAACAGAGTATCTGGCACTTAGTAGGATTACACAAAAAGAGAAGTGCTCTTCAGTGAATTATGGATGTTTTTTGGTAACAGGACTAAGCAATTAAAATCTCAAAACGGATACAGCTCAGCTTCTAACTTTCTCAATCTGAACGCATCCCAACCCTGAGTCTGTCTGTCTGAATCTGTCTCTTTCTGTTTCTCTTTCTGTTTCTCTCTCTGTCTCTCTCCCTCACTCCACCACTCCCTCCCACCCACCCACCCCCTTTTCTTTTTCAGAGCTTTTCGGATTTTACAGCTAAAACAGCAACTGTGAAACCTGCTCCTCAGCAGCTTTTCCCAGCCCAATTTTACAATCGGAATCATGAACTACCAATCCCAGAATGCTGAGCGAGAGCGAGGGGGCGGGGCGGCCTCTCCGAAGCCACCGATTGAATGGTGAACACTCGCGCTTTCTTCCGGAAAGGCCCCGAAGGCAGGAACTTGGGAAAGGAGTCTGGGCTCTCTACCGGGCTGGGAGGAGCTTGTGCCTGAGCCCCAGGGTCCCCATCCGCTGAGGACATGGATGAGGATGGGCTTCCTCTCATGGGGTCAGGCATAGACCTGACCAAGGTTTGTAAAAGACCGACTTGAGCTTCCGACAAACAGGGAAGGAGGCTTGGCCAAGGGGCCCCGGTTCCCAGGGAGACGCCACCTCTCCAGGCCCAATCCGGGTCCCTGTTTTCCTATTCTGGGCTAGGGGGGAACCCTGCAGTCCACTTTGAAAGGGGTCCCTCCTGGGCTAAGAAAAGAATTGGTGTGCCACGCAACCTTTGCTCCCCACATCACGTGTCTCTACGCCCGAGGTTGACAGTCTGGAGATAGCACCACCTCTAACACTTCACCTCTTATTCGACTCTCTAGCTGCTCTGTGTGTGTGTGTGTGTGTGTGAGTGACATTCTCAAATTTTATGCAATCCCTGTCCCTTTGACTCACACAAGATTCAGAAAAACAAATCAGCGACTCTTCTTAGCCCTTCGTGAACCACATGTCCACATGTCCCAGGGCAAAGACCATCCATCCCCCTCTATGAAATCCAGATATCCAAAGGATCTCAGAGAGTTATGTTTCTCCTGTAAGAATCGTGTTTGCTTTTTTACATGACACAGGTGCCAGCTATTCAACAGAAAAGAACCGTGGCCTTTCTAAACCAGTTTGTGGTACACACTGTGCAGTTTCTCAACCGGTTTTCCGCAGTTTGTGAGGAGGTAGGTCCCGGGCTACTACTTCATGGAGCGGCCGAGAAGTCGCCTTCCGTCTTTCGTGGTGACAAATATAGTCAAATGAAGTCAAACAAGAATTACAGCCTTCGTGTGTTCGCTTTGCCATGAAATTCAAATGTCTTAAGGCCTTAGCAACTCTGATTCTGTCCCCATAAGTCCTGTGCACTGTCCCAACTGAATTAGTATTCTAGAAGCTTCCATGAGATAGCTCAGCCAAGTTTGTTGTAATTATAACAAAGGGAATCCAGAATTTCACAGTTGAATTTTTTTTTATTTGAAAGGTTTTGCTTCATCTTCCTATTCCAGAGATTACATTTTAAATGTATGTTCAAGTTTATATTGAATTGCTTTCCATCCTTTGTGCCAAAAAGGATTCATGGAGGCAGCCTAGAAATACATGTTTCAAAAGTTACTTTTCTGGAAATAACTGGATACCTCATGAAGTGAGAATTAAGTACATAGATAAGAATTAGGTACCAGGTCCAGGAACCTCTCCTGAGCTTGCAAAAAGTTTTGTTTTTTGTTTATTTTAGAGGAAAATGGGGAATATATATTGAAACTGAATTTAAGAAAGGAAATAACAAATTAGAAACCTATAGACAAGTCACAGCTGGATCGATTTAATAGTCTGTTTTCTTATATTGTCATACGTGAGGCTTATCTTTGAGAAAACGGTGATTGCTGAATGTGTGACTGTTCATCAGAATTGCCCAGAGACAGGAAGCTTCTGGTTTGAGTACAATTTGATCTGTTTATATGATGGGTTGTGATTAAGGCCTTGAACATGCTACGCACATGCACTCTGCCCCTGAGTGGCACCCCCAGCCCCGCCGTGGTTTTTCTTTCTTTATCAGATTTCCTTGAGCTTTTCCACGGAGGCAAATGAAAGTAAAACATTTACTGATGCAGTAAGGAGCCCAGTTCTGTGTGCCTTATGTTTGAACAGCCCCAAGACTGGTGCTTGCTCCCAGTCCCCACTTCTTCTCTTCTCTTTTTGGTCTATTAGAACATTTAAGATGTACTTATTTTATTATATGTGTGTGAGTGTTTTGATCGCACCTATGTCTGGTGCCCATGGAGGTCGGAAGAATGCTGAAGGCTACCTAGAACTGTACTTATGGACAGTTATGAGCCTCGCTGTGGGTGCAGGCAATCTGTCCTGGGTCCTTTGCCCAAGTGCTCTCAGCTGCCGAGCAGTCTGCCCTGTCGGTATTTCTCTCACACCGTTGCGTCTCTAAATAGGGTAAGGAACCCACTGAGTAAAGGGGTATTTTTACCTTTCCATTTTATATGAATTCTTTTACCCTTTTTATGCTAGGTTAGAGTATATAAAGACTGAGCTTCTAGCAGAAGAAAGCAGATATTCATTTTCTATGGTTATGCGGTTGCCCTTTTTGAGGTGAATAAAACTAGCAAATGAGTAGAAAAGCCATTTGCTGTAAGCTGCTCTGGGGTGAGGATAACCCCTTGTCTTTGTAGTCCCCTCAGTTTCCGCTGTCTGCTTATTGACGACCAGGATCAAAGATGGCGGGTGTCACCTCACTGAGCACTAATGCAGCAGAGCCTTCAGAGCCACTTTCCCCTCAGCTCTCACACTCCTGACGTTCCCCACAATTGGTCCGTTTCTCCTAGCGTTTCCCTGAACTCCAGAAAAAAGTGGTGTTGAATAAAAAGCTCAGATCATACAAAGTTAGCCTACTCCCTTTCACTCTTTTTTGTGTTTATTTTGACAAGTAAAAATTGCAAAGTCTTTCTGAGGTAAAACGTGCTGTTTTGGTTCTTGTGCCCACTATAGAATATCTAAGCTCATGCGGGCTGCCTCACTTACTTTGCGATGTGTGGAAAGAATGAAAATTGTGGTGTTTTTATTTGTTTGTTTTTTACTTGGTTTTTTGAGACAGGGTTTCTCTGTATAGCCCTGGCTGTCCTAGAACTAACTCACTTTGTAGACCAGGCTGGCCTCGAACTCAGAAATCTGCCTGCCTCTGCCTCCCAAGTGCTGGGATTAAAGGCACCTCTTTAATCTGTCTTAGTTAGGGTTTTACTGCTGTGAACAGATATCATGACCAAGGCAAGTCTTATAAAAAACAACATTTAATTGGGGCTGGCTTACAGGTTCAGAGGTTCAGTCCATTATCATCAAGGTGGGAGCATGGCAGTATCCAGGCAGGCATGGCGCAGTAGGAGCTGAGAGTTCTATGTCTTCATCCAATGGCTGCTAGTGGAAGAGGTGGCTAGTGAGCCACCACTGCCCTGCTGTGGTCTCTTCATTCTTGATTGAGAGTGTCCTTTGTTGTTAGCGGCAGTCACTATAGTGTACAGTGAACCCAGTGAACTTTCTCTCCTGAGATTCCATGCCTTTAAGCAATACCATTCCAGGCTCCTCACCTCTCCCATCCCAACGCTGATTTTTTACTCTGTTCTTTACTCTGTTTTTTGAGTTTGATTTTGGTTTTATTTTTTTAAAAAATAAACTAAAATTACATCCTTTTCCTTTTTCCCTGACCTCCCTCCAACTCCTCTCATATCCCCCCTACACACAGCACCTTGCTCTCTTTCAACTTGGCTAGAGCCAAGAGTGGTTTTATATGTACATTGTCCATTCCACTGCCCAAAGCTTTCCTTCTGTATTTTCTTTTTCTGGTGGTTTTATAGTTTCAGGCCTTACTTGCAACTGTTCTGTCCATATTGAGTTGATTTTTGTGCATGGTGTGTAGTAGACTCTGATTTGTATTCTTTGGCTTATGTATATCCCACACCACTTATTGGAAAAACTGTCCTTTTTTTTTTCAATTGTATGTTCTTGGCATGTCTGTGAAAATCAATGGATCATAAATGGTTGGCTTTATTTTGGGTACCCTCTTCTGTTCCACAGCCTGTTTTGATCAGTACCATACTGTTTTGGTCTGTATAGCTTTGCCGTCAGTCCTTAAAGTCCCACATTAGCAGAACTTACAGTCATAGGAACAGGAAGCACAACTTCTTCTAGTGGGTCACTAGGGGCTGTAGTGACTGGAACCATTCCCTTTTCTACCCCTGATTGCTGGACTCGTGAATCCTAGCTATGGAAGAAACTGTACTAAGTATTAGATGCTGATTCAAAGCATATACTACCTTCTAGAGAAGCCTGCCTCCATCTTCCAGTCAGCTACCACCTCACTGGTGCTGTCTCTGTCTTCAAGAGGCCATTCCACCTGTACTGGCTATTTTTGTGTCAACTTGACACAGCTGGAGTTATCACAGAGAAAGGAGCTTCAGTTGAGGAGATGCCTCCATGAGTTCCAACTGTAAGGCATTTTCTCAATTAGTGATCAAGGGGAAAGGCCCCTTGTGGGTGGGACCATCTCTGGGCTGGTAGTCTTGGGTTCTATAAGAGAGCAGGCTGAGCAAGCCAGGGGAGGCAAGCCAGTAAAGAACATCCCTCCATGGCCTCTGCATCAGCTCCTGCTCCCTGACCTGTTTGAGTTCCAGTCCTGACTTCCTTTGGTGATGAACAGCAGCATGGAAGAGTAAGCTGAATAAACCCTTTCCTCCCCATCTTGCTTCTTGGTCATGATGTTTGTGCAGGAATAGAAACCCTGACTAAGACAAATTGGTACCAGCAGAGTGGGGTATTCCTGTGACAACCTGACCATGTTTTGGGGAGGACTGTGGAAGGACTTTGGAACGTTGGGCTTGAAGATCCATTCGTTGTTAAGAGCTTTGTCAGATGTTGTGTAGGAGCTTGGAAGATAATGTTGAGAACAGTGCAGAAGATGGAGATCTGGTTTGTGAAATTTCAGAGGGAAAATTAAAGACTCTTTTCAGGGCCATTGCTGTTTTGATTGTGAAGATTTTGTAGTTCTGGTTAGCTGGGACTGAAGAATCAGCTGTGATTAACAAGATACCAGAACTACTGAAGCAAAACTTTGCATTACTGAGACTATTGATGCTGGTTAGCTGGAGCTAAGAAATTAGCGGTGATTAAGAAGAGACCAGCATCGTTGAGGTGACATCTTCTGGGAAGTGTTTTCTGAAAGCACAAAGAGGCTGTGTTCCAGAGATAGGCAAGGTTGTACTCCTTCTGCAGTGGGACTTGGTAATGTGTAAGGGTCACCCAGGTGGTACTGGTTTTGAAGGCATGAAGGGGTCATGCAGAGCAGCCCAGGCTCGGCACTGTGAGAGGCCATGGAAGGCCATTGGTGAAGGTGCAGCCTCAGTTGTAATTGAAGGCCCAGGACTGAAGGGGTCATGCAGCGTTTTGGAGATGCCAGTACCATGAGATGACCACCAAGAGCAGCAGCAGCAGTGGAGTACAGGCATCTGGAGCTCAGAGGACGACGTGTGTGCTACAAAGGGCATGGCTGGAGAAGTGACCCAAGCCCTTGGAGGAGCCCAGAAGATAGTGAGTTGGATCCCAGACGTTGGACGGTTGGAGAATGATTTTTGCTTTGATTGTGACTGTGCCCTGATATTTTCCCTCTTGAAGGAAGAAACTGTTTTAGTGGAGCCCACAGTTAAGAGACTTTTAATTGTAAAATAACTTTGGATTTTAAAAGAGATGGATATTTTAAAGAGATTGAAATTTTAAGAACATGTAAAGACTGTGGGACTTTTAAAGTTATTTAGATCTTGGGGATGAGTAAGAATGTAAGGGTTGAGGCTTACTAGTGATGTGTTTGTGTGTCAAGTTGACAAGGGGTCAATTGTACTGGCTATTTTTGTGTCAACTTGACACAGCTGGAGTTATCACAGAGAAAGGAGCTTCAGTTGAGGAAATGCCTCCATGAGTTCCAACTGTAAGGCATTTTCTCAATTAGTGATCAAGGGGAAAGGCCCCTTGTGGGTGGGACCATCTCTGGGCTGGTAGTCTTGGGTTCTATAAGAGAGCAGGCTGAGCAAGCCAGGGGAGGCAAGCCAGTAAAGAACATCCCTCCATGGCCTCTGCATCAGCTCCTGCTCCCTGACCTGTTTGAGTTCCAGTCCTGACTTCCTTTGGTGATGAACAGCAGCATGGAAGAGTAAGCTGAATAAACCCTTTCCTCCCCATCTTGCTTCTTGGTCATGATGTTTGTGCAGGAATAGAAACCCTGACTAAGACACCACCCTTCTCTCAGGCCAGCTGCTTCAGGATGATAGAGACCATGGTAAGACCAGTTCCATCAGCCTGGACCCATGGTTGCACATTTCTGGCTATGAAGTGAGTTCCTGGGTCAGAAGGATGCTGTGTGGAACACTGATGGTGGAGATGGCGTTTCTGAGTCCACTAGTGGCAGTTTGGCAGGGACATTACCTGCAGAAAAGGCAAATCCATGACCAGAAGTATCTGTTTCAGTAAGGACAAAGCAGTGAGCTTTCCAGGAAGAAAGAAGCCCAGTGAAGTAACCCTTCCATCAGGTGGCTGGCTGGTCACCCAGGGCAATGGTGCCTGCCAGGGCTTCGCTGTTGGTCTCCGACACTCAGCAGCCACTGGCACTCAGCAGCCGCTGTAACCAGGTCAGACTTGGTGAACGACAGTCTCTGTTAGTGAACCCTGTATAAGCTCCATCTCTGCGTGGTCATGTGATGCTTCTAGTTAGGCTTTTTGTTTAGATTTGCCGTTGATATTTGAGTCTGTATGGTGTGTGTGTGTGTGCGCGTGTGTGTGTGTGTGCATGTTCATTCCTATATGAAACAATTTCTACTTTTGTAAGAAATACTGAAATTTTGATAGAGATTATGTTACATCTATAAACCATTTTCAGGTTGTTTGTACATTTTAGCAATATTCTGCAAACCCATGAACACAGGATGTCTTTGCATTTATTTCCATCTGATTACTCTCATCGATGTTTTATAGCATTTGGTATACAGATCTCACACCCTTTGTTCTGCATTGAGCTTAGATCCAGTGAGATAGATGGATGTATTGAGAAGCTTAGGAGGTGGGCCTTGGATATGGATCTGCAAGGGAAGACTAAGAGTCTGGTCTCTAAGAAGCCATCCTACGTATCAAGTCAACAGACTGATTTGGAATTGTAGTTGGCCTTGAGCCTGAGTTTACAAAGTCAGGCTGTAGACCTGGCCAGTCCTGTACCCTCTGGGATGTATTGGAAACCTGAATCTGAGAGGGTAGGCCCAGTCCACTCTGTATAATCTGGTGGTTGCATCTGCAGGTATCTTCTGAGAGCCTTAGTTTGTGGGAGCTTTAGGGTCTGTTTAGGTTTTACCTGGATTCTGAGTCTATGTAGCTAGCTTGGTACTATGCCACCACGTACAGCACCTACATCCACAAGCTTGGTCTATAATATGGGATAATGGGTGCTGGGCTGATTCTATGGGCCACATGTTTAGAGGGCTGGAACTTGGAGTTGTGGAAACTAACCAGAGACTGCATATATTGGCCTGAATCGTAGGTCTGGGAAGGTTGTTCTGGGCTGAGTCCATCAGAGCCTGAAGCTCTGTAGTCAGACTGGATAGTGAGACTGGAGGGAATGGCCCCACTGTGTTCATGAATGTCATTCTGATGACTTAGAGTCAGAGACATAAACCTGGAGCTTAAGTTGTGTGGTCTGCCTGGCTCTGGGCTGAATTAGAATGTAAGGTAGACCTCAAACCTGCATTCCCAGAGGCTAGTTTAAAGGCTGAGTCTGGGCATCATGACCCTATTGTGGGTGGAAACGGAGTCTATGAGGAATAGCCTGACCCTTGGGCTGTCTTGAATCTTGGGTTAATCTGGAGGTTTAGACCAGTAGGGTTCACCTAGTGTCAAGTGGGCCAGGCATGAAGTCTGAAATTCTGAAATCTGAACAGATAATGAGTGGTACCAGCCATCTGGGGCCACTGGGGTTTGTCTAGTGCTAGATTTGCTTGGGGCGGTCCTTACGATGGGTTCTGAGGCAGAGAGTGGTTCTCACTTCTTGGGGTGTTTCTTCTTCTTGGGGTTTGGTGAGAGGTAAGCCCAGGAATATGAATTGTCTACATCATACACAAATTACATCACACCACATACACACACACACACACACACACACACACACCACTGCTCTTGTGGAAGTGTCTTTGTGTGTGGCTCTTTGATTAACTCAATGCCTTTGCTTATACATGGGTACTAGAAAGTCCTAGGTCACCATCTTCCTGCTATCCAGCCTTTTGGTTTTATGTTTAATAATAAACTATATGATTCATTAATTACAGTTGATATTTTGGCAGTTTTTTTATACTTTTGTCAATTGTAAGCTATATGCAGTGAGTGATACTAACTGAATTAGATGTGTTTAGCTGTCACAGCCCTTCCTTTAGGACAGGTCCAGGCATCTCTCTTTGGCGTGTCCACAAACTAAGATATGGGGGTTTGACCTGGTTTGTTCTCTGTTCATTCCACACTATTTGAGTCCCTGGGGTTTGTCTCTAGCTGTGTGATACACTTTAACTGGCTGAAAGAAGCACAGAACCCAAAGAACCAAACTGAGATTCTAGCCCTTATCGAAGTGAAGAAACTAAAAACCGTCTCTCTATATTATAGTTCTGTGGCTCTGTATCTACTAAATGTAGTATCTTTGTGGATATGATAACTTTTGAAGATATTATAAATGTATCTCTAAGTTGCTTTCTGGAATCATTTTTTAATCTGTTAAGAGCCCCTGGGAAGCCTCTTCTCCTTGTTTGGCAAGCTTTAACAGAAACCAAAATGATCACTTTCCTTAAAAGAAAAAAAAAAAAAAAGCATCAGCTATTGCTTTTTTAATTAGGAGTGAGCTGCAGGGAGAGAGACCCACCCACCCACCAACACCCTGATCTGATCTAAATCTGGCATAAATGTAACAGTTTCAGCCTCAACTGGGATTAAAATGGAAACAAACTGAGCTCCTTCATTATCTGTTATTTTGTTTCTTAGAATTCTCCGATAAAGAGAAGAGTTTAGGACTCTTTTGTAAAGAACTCAACTTTCTTACAACTCCTGCATACTAGGCTACTTTGGAAATAATTCTTTCCCTGCTGGGACCAGAGGCCAGAGAAAGGAAAGAAGTTGAATCAGACCCAAGTTACAAAGTTTTTAGGGTCATCTCCTCTTCCTTCACAAATCCTCAGTAAACATTTTTGTTCTGTCCTAGTCAGCACAACTGTATGATGGCCCACTGTAGCTGGTCTTTGCTACTTTGTAGGTTCTTCTTTCTCCAATCCTTTCTCCCCCATCCTACCCCCCACCCCAGTTCACTCCCTATCACTAGATAGGAGAGAAAGAAGGATAGAGGGGAAAGAGATAGAGACCCTTGAATCTAATTGCTTACTAACAAACCATAACCAATCCTAAACAAGCACCAACCACCTCCCCCTGCCTCTCTGGGCTCTAGCATTTACATACCCTCTGAATTCCAAACATCACACAATCACAGAAACTGTCCACAGCTGGCAAAGCCATGCCTCTGCTGGAGCAGCAGCAAAGTATAGTCAGCTGCTGGGGACAGTCTGAAGCAGCCCCGTATCCCCACACCTGGGGTTAAAATGGAAACAGTCTTATTTCTGTGTTTTAAAAAAAAAAACCCAAAGTTCCAGAATTGTCAGTACAGTTCAGCACTCGTTGGGCAGGGCCATCTCGAGTTCTTACTGCAGTAAACTCTGCAAACTCTGTTTAACTGTGACTTACAGAGTCAGCAACCCATGTAAACAAGACGTGCATGTTTTATCTTGACTCAGATTTGATACACACAGTACTGGATTTCAAATAATTTCTAATCTTTTTCTTCTAAAAAGTCTGTAAATACAGGCAAAGGTGTTGAGAATTCTCATCTAACAAATTTATAGTGTTTATCTCTTATAGCCAAGCTTTAGGCCCACAGTGAACTTGACTTTCAAACAGATGTCTTTCTTAAACCCGGTTTTGTTTTTTTGCCACATCTTTATAGTGGGAAGGCATAAGAGTTATATGCAGATTAATAAAGACATTGATCCATTCCCTTGCTGGCTTCTAGGACACCAAACACAGCAGAGTACACTGAGAGGTACCTTAGAATGCTCGTAGAGATGTGGCTAGACATGCTCAGGATTTTATAATCACAAGTTTATGGCATCCTATTATTCTCAGTGGTATTAATTAGCCTTCTCTGGGGCTGGGTTGAGAATTTCAAATGCACAGTGTTTCAGGATTTTCTATTCTGTATTATTTGTGAGAATCACTTAGCACACAGCACTCGCATGAGTTTTTAAATCAATGGGTAGACTTTCTGGAGGGGTTTCTAGAACCTCAATATAGCAGAAAACTGCTAGGGTTTCTTTCTTTCCTCCTTTCTTTCTTTCTTTCTTGAAATTACATGTACATTGGTTTACCTATCTTTAACATAGATGGTAGTAGCCATAGTAAGGAAAAGGGAACTATTCAAAATACTCAGCTATGATAATTGTATTTATACAATTATGAATAATTGTATTTATAAAGGCATGTAGATAAAAGGTTATATACTAACTTGTATTGATGTTGCAGTCAGTCTTTCATGTCTTGCAAGGCTCAATCACCTCCCCATCTGAGGCTTTGAGAGTAGCAGAGGAGAATAATAAAGTGAGCTCCAAGTGAAGGGGCGTTGATACCAGGACAGTCCAACAGGACGCAGAAAGGGAAATTACTGCTCTGAAGTGATTGACAGTCTAGTCAGGAGGTAGATTTCCAACCAAGCAACCATCTTCTCCCCACCCCACCCCACCCCTGCTTAATTTCTAAGCTCTCTGTGTTTCCATTTTCAGCCTACCCTATGTAAATCCCAGCTCAGTACTCAGTGACAAGTTAGTTTTATATTCTAATCATGAGAGTAATTAATACTGATTAGAAAAATAATTCCAGGTGAAGGGCATCCGCCTTACCAAGTGTTCCAAGATCAGAAACTCTTGATTTCCCATCTGTATGGCCCGAGGCTTGCTGAGAGGGTAGTCAATTGTTTCCTAACTCTGGAACAATAGTCTGCAGCCCCCAGATTTACCATAGTGTCCTAGCAAACTTCTATCAGCTCTGAATTTGAAGAGTTTTGGTCCAGGTCATCTCACTTTTTTCTTTTTCTCCTTAAAATTAGCAAAATAATCCCTACTTCATAGAGCTGGTGTGAGGGCTTCAATGATAGGTTGCAGGTACTGTATTTTATACATAAGTGCTCAGACATTGATAATATTAAATGTTTGAAAGTGTATATTTATATGGGCATATATTAAAGCCTAAAACTTCAATTTGGGGCACTGAAGGGGTAGCTCAGGTGATAAAATGCTTACCCCGAAAGCAGGCGTTCCGTAACTTGATTTCTCAGAGCCCAAATAAAGCAGGTAGGTGACTTCTAATCTGTGTCAGAGGACAGAGACAGGAGGATTTCCCAGAGCTGCTCTCCAGCCAGCCTAATTGAAGAATTAGAACTGATTTGCCCTGTCTCAAAACCTAGAGTAGAGATGAATTAAGGAAGATGCCAGTGCTGACCTTTGGCCTCCACATATACACACATATGTGTGCACTCTCACACACACAAACAAGTATGTGCACATACATGGATAAAGTATTAAATTTTGAACACACTTTTTTATATTAATTTTTCTCAAACAAATATGCTCATTTTTAACAAATGGAAGTTATCATTTTGTGAATTAATTTGTTGTAAGATTTCTTCTCTAGCAAATTATAAGACTTATTAAATTTGCCAAAATTGAATTACCATGACTTTCAGGAATGTGCCTGTAATTTGGATAGCATGACATGTTTTATAACTTGAATTGTGTTTACATATCCGCTTATTGTGAACAAATTTCAAGGTTAAACTTAACATTGATGCCATTAAAACTAAGTTTTATCCAAGGGATTGAGTGAGGCCTGTAATCTGAGCACCAGGAAGACTGAGCAAAGAGCACTAAGAATCTAAGGCTAGCCTGAGCTGTACTGAAAGTGCTAAGAATCTGAGGCTAGCCTGAGCTGTACTGAAAGTGCTAAGAATCTGAGGCTAGCCTGGGCTGTACTGAAAGTGCTAAGAATCTGAGGCTAGCCTGGGCTGTACTGAAAGTGCTAAGAATCTGAGGCTAGCCTGGGCTGTACTGAAAGTGCTAAGAATCTGAGGCTAGCCTGGGCTGTACTGAAAGTGCTAAGAATCTGAGGCTAGCCTGGGCTGTACTGAAAGTGCTGAGAATCTGAGGCTAGCCTGGGCTGTACTGAAAGTGCTAAGAATCTGAGGCTAGCCTGGGCTGTACTGAAAGTGCTAAGAATCTGAGGCTAGCCTGGGCTGTACTGAAAGTGCTGAGAATATGAGGCTAGCCTGGGCTGTACTGAAAGTGCTAAGAATCTGAGGCTAGCCTGGGCTGTACTTAAATTGTTAAGAATCTGAGGCTAGCCTGGGCTGTACTGAAAGTGCTAAGAATCTGAGGCTAGCCTGGGCTGTACTGAAAGTGCTAAGAATCTGAGGCTAGCCTGGGCTGTACTGAAAGTGCTAAGAATTTGAGTTTAGCCTGGACTGACTGATGGTTTGAAGGCAACCTGAACTTCCAGTGTGACCCTTTCTCAAAAACTGAGACCAAACCCACACCTTAGCTTGTGAGTATTTATTTCCAGATTGCATCTTTGAAGATACTAGGTGATCATGTTAAAAATTAGTGCTCTGGGGCTGGAGAGATAGCCCAGTGGTCCCAGGGTTGGTTTCTAACACTCACACAGGATGATTCACAACTGTCCTTAACTCCAGCTCTAGGAGATATGACGACTTCTCCTGGCTCCCATTGGTACCTGCATTCATTTGCACATACAGATACACATAATTTAAAATAAACCTTAACAAAAAAATAAATAAAATAAAAATAGGTGTTCTGTATTTGTGCCCCTTGCATCAGGTATAAGAAAGGTATGAGCTAGTGTGCTAACATGGAGCATATAAATTAAATAATCCTGAAGTTCTGTCTCACCATTTTCCAATCTTGCTGATCTAAGTAATCAGAGCAACTGCTGTCTATACCCAAGAGCAGTTTCTTCTGGTGCCATGTCCTCTCGTGTTGCTGCTTCACCATCTACTAGGGCTTCCTTGTCATTCCAAGTGTAAAGATGGGTATTACACATCTTCATTCCAGCTTGCAAAGATGAAAGAGACAAAATACAATAATAGGTAAAATAAAAAGAACACAACTTTAATTTCATTTCAGATGGCAGATTCAGGTAGAGTAAAATAGCCTGCCCTCCCTGCTGTTTGTGTGGCTCTGGTAGGAAGCTTCCCTGAGCCCAAGCTTGAGACCTGCATGGGCAGCATTAACAGACCCTGTCTCAAACAAAAGTATCCTGCGAAGAAGCTCTAAGCACTGACCAGTGGTCAGCATTTTACTCCTCAGTGTAACCAAAAGGACCTTAGAGCATCAGAGTTCTGCTTTTAGTAAGGAGTTTTGTATTATCTCAGGTAGCAGACAGAATGCTGCCGCTGAGCCATAAGTAAACTGGTTGGCCCTCTTGGAGTGTGCAGCTAAATAGGATCCTGCGTACAACCAAGGTATCCCGTAAGTGTGTTTATAGATTGTATAGATTTCTCTTTGTGAAAGTATGTATGTGTGTTGGTGAATGATCATGTCATATATGTGCACCTACTTGGGGTCCACAGGTTGGCAGCAGATGTTTTCCCCATTACCCTCTGCTGTGCTCTCTGACTTGGCTGTTATCCAGCTTTCTATGTGTCCCACTGTGCCTGCCTGGCTCTTCTGTGGGTGCTGAGGGATGCACTCTGCCATCCTCAGCCTTGAGTGACAAGTGCTTCCCCACCTCCAGCCCCCGAACCTTCTCCGTAGGACCAGACGGATAACATAATTGTAGAAAGTAATCAGGGCACCATGTATCTTGATGTGGTGTGTGTTAGGTTTTGATAGTAGATGTTGCATTTTGCCTCTGTAGAACTCTTATTCTCTTTAAATTCTTTCTAAGATGAATTGTTCACCTTCCCATTTCATGCCCTCATTCCCCTTTTCAGACTTGGGAAGTTTGAATTTGGACTAAACTATACTTGCTTATTTGCCTACAGGCACATCCTATGTAAGCCTATCTCTGACTAATTCTTATTCTTTCTCTTGCTTTTCATGGAAAAAAATGATTCATTTGCGAATAATTATTAAGCTGCTGTTACAGATGGGCAGTGGTGGTGCACGCCTTTAATCCCAGCACTTTGGAGGCAGAGACAGGCGGATTTCAGAGTTCAAGGCTAGCCTGGTCTACAGAGTAAGTTCCAGGACAGCGAGGGCTATACAGAGAAACCTTGTCTCAAAAAACCAAACAAACAAAAGCTGCTGTTACATTTCAGGTCCTGTTCTAAGTAGGCCTGGGTTGAGTTTGTATTTTGTTTTATTGGTTTATTGCTCTGATAATGAATTTAATAAAGCTGAGAGTTTAATATTTCTCTTAGTGAATATATAAAAACTGTATGACATATTCCAGTATGATAGTTATTCCACTCTTAGGAAGACATGGTACATGAGAAATGCTTAAGCTACTTAGATTCTAGTTTACAGATCTGCCCTTCATTGCTCTCTCTTACCATCTTAACCAAACACTTTTATTCTTCTGTCTCTAACCCTTCTAGAAACTGGCAGACCTTTCTCTCCGGATTCAGCAAATTGAAACAACTCTCAATATTTTAGATGCAAAGGTTTGTATTTCTAAATAGAGGATAAATGGTCACCATCTTTCTCAGTCATACTTAAAATGTATTTGGGGGTGTTTTATCTGTTGAGTGATACAGTGTTGCACATAAAAACAAATTGCAAGGCAATGAATGGTGTTCATTATAGACATTAACTTAGTCATTTCAAATGAACTCGTGGTTTCAGATTTCTTTGATTATGCCACTTAAAAGTACAATATAAACAACATGGTTACGAATTAATCTGTTATGTGGGACACATAATTTAATGGAAACTCAAAATTATTTTTAATGGCTATAATGTAGTAATAGTAGCACAATAATGTAATAAGTGAACTAAAACGTAAATATTTCCAGAGCAAGACTTACTGACACTATCTGATATTTTCATTTGTATATATTTTGAAAGTTATGAAAGTATTGATAGAGTATCAGTTTGAAATTACAAATTACAGAAAAGCTGGTTAAGTCTGAGGTGATAATCCCAGTACTCAGGAGGCTGAGGCAAGAGAATAATGCGTTTGACACCAGCCTGATCCATACAGAGGGAGACTGTCTCTTAAAAAACAAATAAATAAAAATTTTTTTTAAATGAAAGAAACAAAACAACAAACAAAGTCCCATGTTACCAGGGAAAAAATCATTTTTATTTAAAACCTAGAGATTTTGATAATAACTGACACATTCAATTTTAGCTTGGTTTAATTTGTAATGCTATGCATGTTCTTCCTGTTTATGAGGTAGAGAATTTATTTTTGTAACTTTTATTCTCCCCTCCCTGATACCCCATAAAAGTGTACTGTGGCCATGTTTTCAAAAGGTAGTTTAACTTTTTTAATTGATTAAAATATTTACTATTTGAGTGGAAAATTTTATGTTCACATTAGCATAAGGAAATGAAGGTGGGTATGTATACTTTCTCTGCCCTCTGTGGACTTCAGCGAGTGTATCTGTTGCCTTAGAACATTTCTTTGGCATGGAAATCTTGAAGCTGGCCTTGAACGTGCTGGGGACATTATGTCAGTCACAACTATACCCACTGGTGACTTTGGGGCCACTGCCACTTTGCTAAGCACTGTCCTCAGTCAGCACTTCGCAATGACTTTTGCTGCCTGAGATCCTATCACCGGGGAGTTCTTCTACTCTTTCTTGTGACTGAATCTTATTTAACAGTTAGGAATTTTAAAGTGCTGCCATCCAAGGACACAGGTTACATTTCTGTGTGGGCAGTTAGCCTTAGTATTTCCCTGGCTGTAGTACAATGTCTACAGTCAGCCAAACAGCTGGTGAAGACGAGTCATATAGCACCCGACAAAAGCAGGACGAGTTTTTATAAGTCTAATAACCCAAGTGCTTATCTTTTTTGTTTTGAAATGTTTACCATTCGAGTCTGAAATGTTGGCAATATGTCTATTTGTTGTGTATGAAGAGAGCATATTTAGGTAATATTCAATGATAAATGTTTAAAGAGAGAAAAACAAGCTGTGTCATATGTTAAAATGTAAAGGCGTATCTCATATAATTAAAACTCAAAATTGGTAGAGGACTAGGGAGAAGACTCAGCTGGTGAAATACCAGCTACGCAGGCTTGAGGGCCCAAGTTCAGATGGGCGAGAGGAGGATCCAGCTCCTGCAGCTGAGCGAGGAGCTGCAAGGTCTCTGAGAGACCCAGCACACACACACACACACACACACACACACACACACACAGCACACACACACACACACACACAGCACATGCAAGAAAAACGTAGAGTACTTTTCACTAGCAAGGCATCTTTAATAAAAATGTTTAAAATAGTTTTATAAGGAAAATGTTTCCATCCCCTTACAGATAACAAAAGTAGGACATAAGGAAGGTGGGCCAGGGAGCCCACAAGCATATTAGAACTTCAGTACACTTTGGCAGTCAAATTCCAAAGCCCATGTTCAATCCTCTGTGGGCTGTGGGCTGAATGATAATTTGTAAGGAAAGAAAGGTTATCAACTAAATTAAACTTTTGAAAAAAAAAAAAAACTTTCAAAGAACAGTGTTTTTCACTTTTAATTTATGACATGGAGATTGAAGGTAGAGTTCTGAACCTGTCTACACGGTTGTATAGGTTTAAAGGAGCTAAGTAAGAATCCACAGTTCAAAAGTTTTATTTGTGCTCCAAGACTGATCTTCATATGCTCACACTAATTCATGTTTCTCAGCTGTCATCTATCCCAGGCCTAGAGGACGTCACAGTTGAAGTGTCTCCTTTAAATGTCACTGCTGTCACAAACGGATCACATTCTGAAACCACTTCGGAGCAACTGCAGGTAAGCGCCCGAGTTACAAGAAATGCAGGGCATCTGGGTTGAACAGGACAGCCAACGCTAAATATGTGCGAAATTCTTGGTAGTCAAATCATAAAACCTTAAGCTTTAAATATCAATCCAAAATTAACAAGACCCAACGGCTATATATTTCAATTTTCTGAAAAAGATATAGTTTTGACATTGACTTGTTTGAATCTGCATTCTACATCATGATAAGAGTCACTGTATTGTCAGCTTTTATGCTATAATATTCTTTTATGTTTCTATACATTAAAGTTTTTTACTATTTATCTTAAAATCTCCATTATATATACATCTCAATAAGGTACTGAAATATGAAACAATCACCAAACTGGTGAGCCACTAAAATAATATCAGCAAAGTAGTCACCTGTATGGGTACATTTTACGTTTGCACGTAGAAGTGCTCTGACACAGTCTGTAGGTCATCTGTGCTCATCCTCAGAAGAGCCCTGCGGCCCCTCGTAGCTGCTCTTCTATGCCTGATTCCACATCTCGGGATTCACCTAGACAAGCATGGAGAGTATTCAGAAAAAATAATTTGCATCTCTAATGAACATTCTTTTTTGTTTGTTTTTGTTTTTGTTTTGTTTTTCGAGACAGGGTTTCTCTGTATAGCCTGGGCTGTCTTGGAACTCACTTTGTAGACCAGGCTGGCCTCGAACTCAGAAATCCGCCTGCCTCTGCCTCCCGAGTGCTGGGATTAAAGGCATGCGCCACCATGCCTGGCTTCTAATGAACATTCTTGTCAGTATTCCTTAAGCAGTCAACTGTTTACATCGTAATAGGTACCATAAGTAATCTAGAGAAAGTTAAGTTCAGGCCAAGGCCACTTTCTACAGGAGACTAGCAGATTTCAGTATCTGTGGGGTCCAAAGCCAGTCTCCTGCAGATCTCAAAATGCCTAGTACTATTAATCACTCCTGAATTTCTTAATTTGCTTTGCAGACTCAGAATCACCTTTCGTATGTCTGATAATTTTTGAGTTGTAAATTAGTTTGTTTAGAATATCTGGAAGTTCTTATAGCCTTCCTGGATTTATACAATTGTGATAGTTATTATATTGATCAGCTTAATAAAAGGACTCTTAAGGTGTGTTAATATTTAGATTGACCCCTCTTTTTTCCTTCACTGACATTAACTAGTGAACTTTTATATAAAATATTTTGAAGCCAGGTGGTAGTGTACATCATTAATGCTACCACTCAGGAAGCAGAGGCAGGCAGGTCTCTATGAGTTCAAGGCCAGCCTGGGCTACAGAGTGAGTTCTAAGACAGCCAGTGCTATGAAAAGAAATCCAGTCTCAAAAAGCCAGTGTGTATGTTTGTGTGTGTGTGTGTTTATATATGTGTGTATGTACACATATATATGTGTGTGTGTGTATGTATATATATGTATATATATATGTATATATATGTGTGTGTGTTGTGTGTGTATGTATATGTGTGTGTACACACACATATATGTACATTATATACATATATATATATTTTTTGAAAGGAGCTAAATATTGCTTTATGAAGATTTCCATGGTTATGATAGTCAAATCAGCTATGCACTTTTGATATATATGCGTACATATACAGCTCTGGCACATGGGAGGTGAAGGCAGGAGTTCAAGGTCATCCCTAGCTAAATAGAGAATTGGAGGCCAATCTATATGAAACCCCTGTCTCAACAAACCACCCTTTCATTACTCTTTCTAAACTATGAGTCAAAATCCTAAGGTCTGCATACTGATTTCATACAACTTTAATCTAAGATCTTTGTTGTACAGAAACTAGAATATCTAGTTGTACAGATTGAGATCAATTGGAGAATAAAATGAAGGACAGTTGAGAGAAGGGATTATGATGCTTAATGGACCATTCACATAGTAAAGGCATGCCAGTATGTAATTAAACCCTGCGAAGGCATGGTTGTTGGTTGGTGGGCACAACATAACTACTGGAAGTTGAAGACTGTTGAAGACTGGATAGAGTTTCATTTTCTCTGCTGAGCTTGGGTGAGCCATGCATAAAGACTTTTAGAAATGCACTTGGATATTTTTTCTTTTCATGGGTAATGATGTTTCAGACT
Organism: Mus caroli; assembly: GCF_978045245.1. Lineage (NCBI taxonomy): Eukaryota > Metazoa > Chordata > Mammalia > Rodentia > Muridae > Mus > Mus caroli. The sequence goes on from NW_028227264.1 coordinate 87,661,723, forward strand.
TCTATTTGCAGATGAATATTTATACTCATATATTTCATTCACTTTTGTAACATTTAACAATATCACCTCAGGCTGGTGAGATGGCTCAGTGGGTAAGAGCACCCGACTGCTCTTCCGAAGGTCCGGAGTTCAAATCCCAGCAACCACATGGTGGCTCACAACCATCCATAACGAGATCTGACTCCCTCAGCCAGGCGTGGTGGCGCACGCCTTTAATCCCAGCACTGGGGAGGCAGAGGCAGGCGGATTTCTGAGTTCAAGGCCAGCCTGGTCTACAAAGTGAGTGCCAGGACAGCCAGGGCTACACAGAGAAACCCTGTCTCGAAAAACCAAAAAACAAACAAACAAACAAAAAAAAAAACCCAAAAAACAATATCACCTCGTGTAAGAAACCAAAAGAATTTGTGTATGTTTTATTGCTTCAGAATTCCTTCTTTAAAAAAAAAGACTTGGCTAACATATAAATTATGTTAGAAAAATTCAATATACAAACATAAATTAGGTTGATAGTCTAAAGACTTAAGGGTTTTTTTGGTTTGTTTTTTTTTTTTTTTGAAACAGGGTTTCTCTCTGTGTAGCTCTGGCTGTCCTGGAACTTGCTCTGTAGACCAGACTGGCCTTGAACTGAGAGATCGGCCAGCATCTGCCCCCTACCCCCTAGTGCTGCGGTTAAAATAGTGTGTCACCATGCTCAGATGACCCTGAAGAATTTTAAAATATTAATCTGTCTACATTTTAGCATAGATACATTGACATAAAACTAATGGCGTCTGTGGAAGAAATTCCTTGTAACAATTGTGCCGATGCCGAGTGAGGGTCACAGAAGCAAGCTTATTCTAATGTTCAGATTGGTAGATTGTGGTATTGTGTGCTGTGTGAATCTGTGCCTCACACCTAAGCTAGGTCAGGGGGTCCCTGTGCTCGAGTGACTACACAGAGCTATGTAGTGTCAGGAGGACCAGTATTAAAAATCTCCATCCCTCCGTATTGGCCACTGACACCAGCATTGAGTATTTTGGCCACTCTGTTGACTTATTAGTAAACACTCTGCAACACAGAATGTACATGATCAGACAATCTGGTTTTCTCCAAGAAATCTCTGAGCACTGCCTTCTAAAAACTTAGAATCTCCATAGCCATTTAGAAGATGATGGTTAAATAAATGAGGGACATTAGGGTGGATGGCAGATACCTAGAAAAGTAATTCGCTGTCCATCAATTGTGCAGTTGACAAATTGTTTTGCTACTTTCCTGGTGTATCCACTTATCATGTTTCATAGAAATACATTTGCATCTCAGGAACAATCTGTTATTGATAGTAGTATAGATATTTGGGGATGAATACTCTATAATTAAATGATTGGTATTTAAATATAAAAGTATAATTTTTGAGTATTTATTGCCTCATAATTTTAAAAATAAACATTGATTTTACGTAGTATAATGGATCCTTTCTGTGAACTGTCTAAAGATTTACATAAAAACTCTCTACAGCAGAATAGCACGCAAGACTCTGGAGTACAGGAGAGTGAAGCACCATCAGAAAATGTCCTGACTGTAGCCAAGGATCCACGGTATGCCAGATACCTCAAGATGGTTCAAGTGGTAAGCGAATTCTGTCTGTCTTCTCTGTCTGCCCTAGGGATTTCACTGTATCTTTTCTAGTCTAAGAAAACTGCTAACCAGAAAGACCAAGTTTTCAAGTCTCTTGCATCTTTCCTACTTCATAATGCATTCCTTAAAAGAAACCAGAAGTCCAGCCTTTCCCATTAAAATCAATTACACTTGTAGTTGATGTGGGTTTACAAAGTTCAGTGTAGATCTGAGCCATTATTGTTATTATTGTATTTGAAATCTTGGCTGTATCAAAAAAAATGAAAAAGAGCTGAGGGTTTGGTAAACTGAGTTTGCTTTCCATATGCCAGTGTAAATATGGTTTTAAAGTATATTTTATTTTGCTGTTCATCTATCAGTAATTTGGTTTCTAAAAAAAAGAACACAGCACACTTGGCTACATAAGAAAATAATTTTAATATATACCTTTAGGGTTTATGTTTTTCTAAGAAATTATGCATGGCATAATGTAGAAAATGTTTGCGGTTGTCTGTAGCAGAAGTAAATTTACTCCCATGCTTATAGAAAGCCCTACTGCACGTAATTGGAAAGAGCTAACTGGATTATTATTTTTCTGCTAATCAAAAATATTAGGGATCCATCCCATAATCAGCTTCCAAACGCTGACACCATTGCATACACTAGCAAGCGTTTGCTGAAAGGACCCTGATATAGCTGTCTCTTGTGAGACTAAACCGGGGCCTAGCAAACACAGAAGTGGATGCTCACAGTCAGCTATTGGATGGATCACAGAGCCCCCCATGGAGGAGCTAGAGAAAGTATCCAAGGAGCTAAAGAGATCTGCAACCCTGTAGGTGCAACAACATTATGAACTAATCAGTACCCTGGAGCTCTTGACTCTAGCTGCTTATGTATCAAAAGATGGCCTAGTCGGCCATCACTAGAAAGAGAGACCCATTGGACATGCAAACTTTATATGCCCCAGTACAGGGGAACGCCAGGGCCAAAAAGTGGAAATGGGTGGGTAGGGGAGTGGGGGGGAGGGTATGGGGGACTTTTGGGATAGCATTGGAAATGTAATTGAGGAAAATACGTAATAAAAAATATATTAATGGGAAGAGGAAAATTAATGCTTTTATAGCATTTTGTTATCAGGCAACAAAGTGCTGAAGTCTAAAAAGTAAATTTGTTTCCTAGTCAGTGGCATTGTGACTTGAAGGCCAGTACTGCTGGCCTACAGCAGAGAGCTCTGACTGGGGGGTTGGGGTCTGCACAGGCAGTGGTGAAGGGAAGCCGTGTTTTCTTCTTGGTGTGGCTTTGGATGGTGCGCTGACGGTCGGTGCCTTGGCCCCTAGGCTTGGGGAGTAAGGTGGACTTGGGGGTAAGAATGTGTAAATTTTTAATAAGAGCAAGGACAAGCTTGAGTATGAGTAATGATGGATCCAAGTTCAAAGCCAAAACCCAGAAAAGACTACACCTGAGAGAGAAATTCTTAAAACTGTACAGCTCTCAAGATAAGAAAGAAAAGCCTTCAGAAATGACACATGAAAGCTTTTTATGTTGGTTTTGTTCTGACCTAATCAGTATAAGAAATGAGAAAGTGGACTGGAATTTTCTGAAACCTCTCACAAAAACACCATATTTAGTGCTGGATAGCAATGCTCTGTATCGGTGGCACCGCCATCCACAGTTGCAGTTAACCAGTCAGCTGTGGTCCAGCAATATGAGAAGGAGAATCGCATAAAGAAACAGTTCACACAGCTTAAGTCGTTTGCTGTTCTGAGGCTTTCCCCTGGAGAGTGTCTTCCCCTGCCCATTGTCTCCGCACTGCGGTAGTCATCACAGTTATAGGACTGGGACTATAGTACCCGGGAGTAGGGTCAGTCCCTGGCATCTACCTGGAGAGTCTCATAGCTCCTGCAGAAGAGGTGCGGCCCTGCCCCTGCCCACTTATGGCACAGATGTTTACTAAACACTTCCGAGCTCACATTAGCTACCCAACTAAGATTCCCAAAGCTTATTTCAGTTCTGATTTTTGTCACTAAATACATAAAGTAAGGCCTTCAAGGGCAGATCCTCTCTAAGTCTCCTGCTTGCTACTTTCTGGTACCAGTCCTCATTCACTGCCCCAGCTCACCCGGCCCGGTGATGTCCTTGGGCAGGTGTGTGGTCAGCCTCGTGTTTGCAGGTCTCTGTGATGTGACAAGTGGGCAGTCATTCAGCGACTTGGGGTTCTTCACATCAGCTACTCCCTGTCTGAAACACTTTTCCCCAAGTGGCTTCCTCACCATTTCCTTCAGCTCTTCATTCAAAATAGTCCTTCTAAGTGACGCCTTCCTTAGTCAGCCTTGTTTAGGGACAGTGTCCTCTGGCCTTGTCAGAATAAGGAATCTATGAGGTACAGATTCATGACTCCACCCCACAGAATCGGAATCTCTCCATGTGGAAGTCAGAGCCAGACTATATGTGTTCTCAAAATGGTCTCTAACTTTAAAACATCTTATAATTTTTTATTTAAAAATGAATGTTTTGTTAAGAAAGCATAACTTGCTAGAATTACTTAACTCTAGGCCGTATTTTTTGTTTCTGGGCCTGAACATCAGCAGTGGTCAGTTTGTCTGTCTCAGACTTTTTCTGTTGAAACCAGGTTTCCTTGTTTTAGGCTCTGGCCTCCCACTAGCCTTCTGTCCAGGTGTTCCTGTGTTATAAGTGCTCCAGCCTTGTGGGGCTGCTGCTCACTCGTGGTGTCCCCCACTGGGACGCGTGCACTTGGCCTTTATCGGTTACCCTGGCTCATCAACCATCCTTTCGTGTCTCTGCTTTTAATTTTCCAGCATTGTGGTTCTTACAGCCTCTTAGTCATTGAAGTTGGAGGTTGGTTTCTAACTGTTTGGGGGTGGTTTTCAAGAAGAAAGGGAGAAACAATATCTTTGCCTTGCCATCCCCAAACTGGAAGTTCATCCAAGTTAAATTGAATTTTATTGTTTTTAGTTCATTGTGCCAACCTGTATTCCAGACTCTTATTACCCAGCTTTTATTTCCTACTGCTCCTTGTTCTGCATTCCATTCTTCATTCAAACCAAACCACAAATCCTTGCTCACTGCAGCACAGTGCTTTTCCAGCTCTGAGCCTAGGCTCTGCTTCTCCCCATTGCTTCACGTTCCGAGTCTCCTCATCCCACATCCTGGCTTCCATGAGGCCGGAACAGCAGTACCTCCCTCCCTGTGCTAGTCGGCCATGTTTTCTGTATGCACTATGGAAATTGTTATTTCATACTCTTTTCTATGACTGTATATAATACTGTCATTAATTACTTAAAAACAGTTCTATTGCGCTCTCTCGCTCTGTCTGTCTGTCTGTCTGTCTGTCTCTCTCTCTCTCTCTCTCTATCATTTTTCCTAATCATACAGCCTGCCATCTCAGCAGATAACAAAATGAAAGTTCTTCACATGCCTATGAGGTGGATCCTCTGTAAGTTACCTGCCCTATTAGCATCCTAGTACATACATAGTTTATAGGTATATTATTATTTATACATATTATTATTATTATATCACCAGTCAAAGGCGAAACTGTCTGAGGAAAAACAGCCATAGGTAATCTTTATATTCACTTTAGCACCAGTGCTAGTTAACTCTTTTGTCAAAGTGATACAAGCTGGGGTCATCTAGGAAAAGGACTCTCAACTGAGAAAATGCAGTCATCGGATTGGCTTATGGCAAGTCTGTCAGACATTTCCTTGATTAATGGTAGAAGTGGCAGGGCCGAGCCCAGCCCACTGGTGGGACCACCCCTGGGCAAGTAGTCCCAGGTTCTATAAGAGAGCAGGTTGAGCAGCCTGTGGTAAGCAAGTTGATAAGCAGCCATCACACACAAACACACCCCTGCTCCCCCCCCCCCCCCCCCCCGATGGCTTCTGCTTCAGTTCTTGCCTCCAGGTTCCTGCCTTCAGTTTCTGCTTTGACTTCCATAAGGGATAGACTGTGAGCTGAGAGTTGTAAGCTGAAATAAACCCTTTCCTCCCCAAGCTGCTTTGGGTCATGGTCTTTATCATAGTGATTACAGCCGCAACTATGACAGCACTTTAATGGCGCTCAGTCTAAAGAGACAGTGCTGAGCCTTTTTAACCACAGCATGTTGCTGCCTGTCTGTTCTCTGCTCTAGCTATAGTCATATAGGAATGAATAATTAGCTCCTGTTTCTTCAAGTTGTTGGTTTTAAATGCTTTATAGGACCAAGGCAGGAGGTGCCTCCTAATGTTGACACTAATTTTTCAAATCCAGTTATTAATCTATAAATAAGCACTTGTTGTGTGTCTTGCATACATTGTGAGTAGCTGTCAGAATTAGAATGGGAGGATGATGACATCACCAACTGCTTTAGAAAATGCGACTGTGACAACTGTTCGTTTAGTTTGTCAGTGACAGGAGAAGAATCTAAAAGGTCTTGTGATCCAGGGTGATGAGATGCCCTGTTTTCTCTTACTCTCTACTCCATTGTATACTCTTCTCAGTAGATTCAGTTCCTTCAGTGTGGAAATGAGCAGAGTTCAGTGGGATATGGATAAGATGATAAGCATACTTTATTTACTGCTGTGGTGGTTTGACTAGCCATGACCCCCATAGATATATGTGTTTGAAATGCTTGATGCATAGGGATCAGTACTATTAGGATGTGTGGCCTTGTTGGAGTAGGTGTGGTCTTGTGGAAGGAAGTGTGTCTGTCCCCGTGGGGGCAGGCTTTGAGGTCTCAGATGCTCAAGCTATACAGAGTGTGGCACACAGTGTCCTGCTGACTGTGGGTCAAGATGGAGAACTTTCAGCTCCTCCAGCACTGTGTCTGCCTGCATGCCATCCACCATGACAATATTGGTTATACCTCTGAACTGTAAGCCAGCCCCAACTAAATGTTTTCCTTTATAAGAGTTGCCATATCATGGTGTCTCTTCACAGCAATGGAAACTCTAAGACCCTGCCATTCCCGCAAGCAGCCCAGCTCTAGCTAACTCTAGAGCATGCCTTCATTGTAGATTGTCTTAAGGTAGTGAAAAGTGCTTTACTCTGCCTGGAAGGTCAGAGGTTTTACTGAGATGCCCCACTGTTCTCAAAGGCTACTGAGGGTCACTGTTCCTAAGCCTATGAATGCTATTAATTGGGGGGGAGGAAGTGTATTGACAAAAACAAAGACAGCCTTGTCTAAAACAAAGGAAATCTGTCTCTAACAAAAGTGCCCACAGCACTTATAGCCACAGTATAATTTCATACTCTTAAAAGGGATCAGTGGTGCCGCAAAGCCTCACCTGGAACAGCCATGTGCTGCCTCTCTGTCAGTGCCACTGCGCTCTTACTCCACCTGTGCCGAGCTTCCCTCCCTGTGACCCTGTCATCTTTCTTCCTGCTTCCTCTCCTGATTGTTTAGAATCATTTCATCCTCTAACTAGACAGGGTAGAAGCATCCTTCTCAAGCCTTCTCGGTGTTTTCTCTAGTATAAAGACTGGAGTCGGCCGGGCGGTGGTCACGCACGCCTATAATCCCAGCTCTTGGGAGGCAGAGGCAGGCGGATTTCTGAGTTCAAAGCCAGCCTGGTCTACAAAGTGAGTTCCAGGACAGCCCAGGCTATACAGAGAAACCCTGCAGACTACCCATGTAGTGACCACGACTTCACTCCTAGAGAGTCCTGTAGATTACAGACATATTGTTTTTTTTTTTTTTTTTTGGTTTTTCGAGGCAGGGTTTCTCTGTGTAGCCTTGGCTGTCCTGGAACTCACACTGTAGACCAGGCTGGCCTCGAACTCAGAAATCCGCCTACCTCTGCCTCCCGAGTGCTGGGATTAAAGGCGTGCGCCACCACGCCCGGCTTGACATATTGTTTTTATTTTCAAGCTCTCTCAGTATTAAGATGCACTGTGGGGCGATAGGGGTGTTCCTCCCTAAGATGCCATGAGCACCTTCTGGCTGTCTCCAGGAATAGTGTTGCTTTTAGAGCTGCCCTGCCTCACTTGTCACGTTCCCATAGATGTACTTTAAAGCCTCATAATTTAGATTAACTAATGTAAATGTCTTCCGATGCAAACTAACACGGTCTTCCATTTGTATCCCAAGTCCCTGTCCACAGAACAGGAAGCAGTACCTTGCATTTTGGCTTCGACGCCCTTTTCGGTTACACATCTTGGGATGTGGAAACACTGCAGAAAGCAGTTGTTTTGAAAGACAGTCTTGAGTGCCAAGAAGTATATGTACCCCTGAAATGGAACTTGGTGGAGCCTCTTAGTTTTGCTGTATACTGTGTGTGACCATGTTCAAGCTTTGTCACCCCAAGACCTGGTTCCTCATGTGTAAACTGAGACCTGAACTTCCTTCTAGGTTTACAATCTGTTCACGACTCCTCAGATCTGGACCTTGCCGTTAATAAAGGTTCCAGGAACACCTGCAACCTTTTTCTGATTCTTTTCTTTTCCTTTTCAAATAAGTTTTATGCGAGATTTTTCAGTGAGTAATACAATTTTGTTCCAAATGTGGCAGATAATTGATTCTGATTTAGTGCTTGTTACCATAATGGTGTGGCACCAGCCTCTGTTAAGTTACATACTGCTTTTATAACTTAACTGGAATGGTGTGCACAGATCACTTTTCCAACAGTGCTCTCCCCCCTCTTACTGGCAGAGTTTGGTGAATCTTGTGCCAGTAATAAATTGTCCATTGGGAAAGTCCTGCTTCCACGCTAAGGAAGCTAATGACTTGTACTTTTTGAAACCATATTTGCCAAAACAGTCTCCTCAGACACTGAGAGTTCTGGAAGCTCTATTTTCTTTGGCTTGCTTAAAATTCGAATTGAATAATCTCTGGTCCTGGTGGCTCTGCTGCATCCGTTGCCAGCAGTGAACGTTGGCCTAGGGAAATGAGATGTCCATTACCTAAGGGCAGAGAGTCTCCAAACGATTATTAAAGATGGTCAAGAGGTGATCCGCCTTGGGCCTGGGACGCAGTCTTCACTTTAGATAGAGCAAAGTGGAGTTACTGTAAGAGTAGCTGACCCCAGACCCTTTTTATGTGAGTACAGTGTGGCTTCCCATTGTCTAGAAAGCTCCAGGACTGGCTGCTTATCACTAATCAACATTGTGACCAAAGACAGAGTTACGGTTTATGGTGATGCCAGCTGTCACACACTGGTTCCAGATCTAGTTTAACAAATATATGTTACTTATAATTATGAATATGTGGGTTGTAAAATAATATCTGAGGTTTTATAATAATAATAATATATGTAATATTACAATCAATATCAAGGCTATTTTTTCTGAACATAGGAAGATTTGTAGAATGAAGGAACAATCTCAGACTGCTTATTGAAGGTAAAAGCCATACACCCAGTCATTGGACAGGCTTCCTATTTTCTGCCAACTAAGTGACAGCTCTGTCAGTTTGATTCGAAGTAAGACATAAGCCTTGTAGAACAAAGATCCACGAGGAGGAACTGTGAGCTGGAATAAATGGGACTCGGGTATTCCCGGTAGCCCTTCTCACATCCACCTTAATAAAAGTACAAGAAGCTAGCTAGGCCTTTCCCTTAAGCAGAAAACTCAACAGTCACAATACTGCCTATCCTGTGCCGTGACTTGATATCAGAAAACCTAGAGAGAAAATGTTGTGTCATATCTTGGATAAATATAAAAATTACTGATTTTCTCCCAGTGAACTGGACTGTAAGAATACTATTTGTGAGCTATTTGACGCTGAGTATAAACTCTATAAAGGTTGTTCATTATAAATCATCTTGCATTTCTTTTTAGCATCTGCATGTTGCCTTGAAAGTTGTGGCGCTCAGAACAAGTCACAGCAGACATGAATTTAATGTCGAGACACTTGAAATAGTGGTGCACACTGTAATGGCAGGACTTGCGAGGCTGGGGCAGAGAGATCACTAATTTAAGGGCAACCTGGAATGTATAGAAGACCCAGATCAGCCTGAATTGTATACTGAGTTCCTATCTACAAAACAAAAATGAAACAAAAAGAAATATGCCTTTAAAGTATGCGTATGCCTTTAAATTATGTACATGTTGGGGAGTTTCTTATTGGCTATTTTTTTCCCTTCAGTCCTGGGAATTGAAACCAGGGCCTCCCAAATGCTGTGTTCTTACACACGAAGCTAGACGCTACCACTAAGCTATAGCTATAACCTGCTTTTTAACTTTTAAATTTTGGGTTTGTTTGAGGAGAGGGTTGATTTTTTTTATTTGGGTTTGGGTTTGGGGTTTTGTGGGCTTTTGGAGGGGGGTGTGATTTTTTTGATTTGTTTTTGTTGTTTGTTTGTTTGTTTGTTTGTTTGTTTTGAGACAGGGTTTCTCTGTGTAGCCCTGGTTGTCCTGGAACTCACTCTGTAGACCAGGCTGGCCTCCAACTCAGAGATCTGTCTGCCTCTGCCTCCCAAGTGCTGGGCACCCAGCTCTTGTTTTGTTTTTTGAAATGAGGTCTCAGTGAGTTTCCAGGCTGGCCTTGAATGTACTCTGTAGTCCGGGCAGTCCTTGAGCATGTTGTCCTCCTGTCTCAGACTCCCAGGCAGATGGGACTATAGGCCTGTGACACCTGACCCAGCTCTTCTCCCTACCCCCCTGTATAAATATGCTGTTAGCAATAAACAGTAAATTGAACTCAGATTTTAAGCCCCATGTTTTCCCTGAGGGGTGGTGAGGATGGCAGGAAGTCTGTGCCATGCAGACTGGGCTCCTGTATTGTATGGTCACTGCCGTTTTCCATGCCTCCCTTGTCTCCACGCTGCTGTTCTTCATGACGTCACTGTTGCCATGTCCCCGAGGGGGTCTCCACTCTCATGCTCCATGGGCTGCTCTTATCAAGGTGTTGGTTTCTGTCCAGGAGCTTGTTGTTCTCCTTACTGCGTTCACGCTTGGTGCTTGTTGTGTTTGGAAAATGTAGTTTGAGTCGTGACCCTTCAGAAGGTCAACACTTCCCTGTCGCATTCGGAGAACAGCCAGTGTCAACCAACTGACGCCCTCACCTGGAGCCAGGCTCCCCTAGAGCTGATGAGAGACACTTGGCTGCCGCACACTTGAGCTCTCTGTTTGCAATGCTGTATCAGATACTTTAAATATGAATTTTAATTAAAGACAAGTTTTAGGGGTATTGAGACGGCTCGACAGTTAAGAGTTCCTGCTCCTCTTGCACTTTGGTTCCCAGCACCCATATTAGGGGCCTCACAGCTGCCTATAACTCTAGCTCCAGAGTATCTGATACCATCTTTTGACCACAGCAGACACCAGCAAGTACACCCCCCGCAGGCACAGACACACATGAGGTCGCACATGTGTGCTGTAAACACACAAATAGAAATAAAATTAAAATTTAAGTAATTTAAAAGGGGTAAGTGGTAAATAAGAAAACAGAAAATGCAAAAGAATATTCAAAATGTAGTTGAGAGCCAGCAGAATGTCTCAGCAGGCCACTTGCCACTAAGCCTGACCTGAGTTCAGTCTCCAGGACCTGCATAAGAGTCAGCATAAAAATGTATTCATGAACTCATTAGATTTTTTTATTAATGGCATTATAATTAAAACACTTTAGAGAATACATAAAGTACATTATTTGAAATATCTTCAAGTCAAATATTCATTTTCTTTAACTTTGCTAAGTGCCGGTACATTGAGCTCCAGTTGTGGGAAACCACTATAACACAACGCCCGCTCCCATCCATCCTGGAGAGACAGAAAGCACAAGTAAGCAACCACTCGTGACTTCATCTCCTTTATTATTACACCACCTCTCTCGCCTCTCTGGAAGTTATAGGAAAGGCTCAGACAGCATCCTCACTGGGCCTCCTAAGGGGCCGCCAAGCATAGGCACATATTGGAGGGACAGTCGTTGCTGAAAGTGAGGTCCTCCACTCACCCCGACCTGAATGTGCATTTGATTCATCAGTCTTACCTCTGCCAGAAAGAAGGCTCTACACCAGAAAGTTCTCCAGATGGGTAAGGGGAAAAAAGCCACTGAACTCCAAGTAGTTACTTCCTTCTGTTTGTTCCTCTTAAAAATACATAGTTCCTCGCCTTTTCTGTTAATTGTTTATCTGTCAGTTTGGTTAATTTATGAGAGGATAAATAAAGACCACAAGACCACACTCCCTCAGGAGGGAGAGGCTTGCCTGTCAGCAGGTCCACCTAAGTACCATGCCTGAAAAGACTCAAGCACACAGCAACACCTCTCTGGCCCCGGTTCACAAAGGGCCAACCCTTAATTTCTTGCTTAGACTAAGGCTGATGACATATCATTAGCAGATTCAAGGCTCTTTACTGTATTTCTGTAACTCCATGGATACCCAACCCTGACCGTTTTTCTTTGCATATGTATGGATTCCTAAGGTCAGAGAGTGAGAGACGCATAATGCAGCTGTTGAGACCCCTACCCCAAATGGGAAATTAACCCAGAAGTAAACATTCCGTGTACTCAATCACTGGACTCTTCTTGTCTGTGGCTTTCAGTGTAATATTTGGAGAAATGGGTTTAAATTTACTTAAATAATATGTGCATGTTTTTGACATCTGAACTCATAGACTTGTAATTTGACTAGCAAATTCTAAAAGGATTTTATAATGACTTGGCCAGGCTGAAAAGAAGGCTCAATAGTATAAAGAACATTTTACACTTGCAGAGAAATTGTGTTCTATTCCAGCACCCACATAGCACTGCTCACAGACTCCTGTAACACTAACTCCAGGATCTGGCGCCCTCTTCTGAAGTCTGAGGGTACCTGCACTCATGTGCACATGCCCTTATATAGACACATGCACACTCATGCATAATTTGAATAAATATTTTCAAATTATTTGCAGGTTTAGTCAGAAATTTAAAGTACAGTGACATATAAAGTGTAAGTGAATACATGTGTAGAAAGAAGCTATCCTCTGAGGGGAATGAGGTAATGGCTCCACTATTGATTAGCCTTTAATCCCAGCATTCAGGAGGCAGAGGCAGGCAGACCTCAGTGAGTTTGAGACCAGCCTCCAGCCAAGGCTGCATAATGAGAGCCTGTCTCCAAAAACAAACAAAAACAAAAAAGAAAACCCAAAGATAAATAAGTTCTATATACCTCGTTTATATGACTGTAAGGGGAAGAAATTAGGCTCCCAAAGCACCAAATTACTCTTAAATCAACAAATACTTGAGTAGTTAGAAATGCAAAGAAAATATTTTATGCACTCTGCTGGTCATTAGCACATGAAATTTATTATGTTACAAGTATATTTTATGGGGCATGGGAGGGTGTTAATAACATGGGAAAATTGATGTAGCTATGTTTTAAATTATCTCATAATAATAGATCCCTAACTTTTGGAAATGATTTTTTTCAAAGCTTTTAAAACTTCACATGTATCCAGATGGACTTTAATTTCTTGTCCCCAAAAGATAGAGACAGGACTATTAAAATATATTTATTTTATTAATAAAGACATGGTAGTTTTCTTACCAACTATCTGGGCCCTGAGAATGGCTAATGTGGCTTTTGCGCATCTTTTCTTATGAGCTGTCCCTGCATCTTTAAAGATAGCTTATAACAGTGAGGAAGCTCTTCTGACTGGAGCACTCATCACTTGAAATAATCCTTGCAAAAGAAATTGGTCATTGTTCCTTTTCCTAGAAATGACTGTGTTTGCCACCAGGCAAGGTTTGTAACCCACATGCATATTTAGGCTCGAGTTAGAAAGAGTAGCAACCATCTCCACATTAATATCCGAACATAGCATTTTCTCAATCTGTACACGTCTTCATAACAGTGCTTCCTTCTTTAGATAGCTACATACATGTTAAAGCTTTAAAGATATTTATTTAAATTAATTTTATATTCCTTTACTGGACGCTCCCAGGAGGAAAAAAAAATCATTGAACATTTGTTTTATGATTTGGTCAGCAAACAGACTATATATATATATACTTTATAAAAAAATTTATCCTTAACATAAGAACATACCATTTCATAAAATGTGATGTGTTTTTATAATGGCATTCTTAACCATAGAGATACATGCCTGTCATACCACAGTTTGGGAAGTGGCGGCAGGAGGATCAGGAAGTCAAGGCCAGCCCCCAGCTACATGGTTTATTTGAGCAAGCTTGGGCTATATGAAATCCTGTCTCAAAATAAACAACTGCCCAAACATAAATGATTAAAAATAGCACTTTTGAAACAGCAAAAGGTACAGATATGGTTGAGTCCGTTTCACCACGTTACAGAAGCTGATCGGAGTGCCCGGGCTCCTGTTCCAGCCCATAGCACTTTATACACACCTCTCTCTGCAAATGAAAACAGGTTGAGACAGTCTTGCTGTGTAACCCAGCCTGGCCCCAGCCTGGGATCTCCTGCCAGAGCCTGGTGATCAGGTTACAGGTGTCACCTCCCCTCCACTACCTCCACAAAATGCGGTGTGTCTTCCTGACCGCTCAGACTTTATTACACTTGCTCTATGTAAGGAAAGTGCTTCATATTTCCCACTTCTTACAACTAAATTATTGCATTTCGATTCCTAAAATGAGAGAGAAACAAAAATCCTAAAATATAAGGATTTGTTTTTGTTATTTTTTTTTCAAGGAGCACAGCCCTCCCCCACCCCTTTGGATCTAAAACTTTAGGAAAATTTCAACATGGTTTATAGAGAGATTTAGTAGCTTGGTTTTCATTAACGCAATAACGGATATGTGTAAATATTGGCAGGCCTAGAAACCTCCGTACAGTTTTTGTGATATAAGAAACTAGTGTTTAACCATTAGTACTGCCATCCTAATTTCATTAGCGTGGCTTCTTTACACACTTTCTCCAGTGACGCAAATGCAGACATGAGTTTTTGGAACACCAGTCCCATGGCTGCTTTCTCTCTCCTTCGTTACTTATGTTGGACAAACTGCCCTCCTCACTTGCCAAAAAAAATCCCACAGTTCCGTAGACTTCAGATTTTGAGGTCTCTTATGTCCTCCTTAGACCACCGCTTTGTCTCTTCGTGATTAGAAATTGGACACTTCTCTTTGATGGTTAACAAACCAGACTCTGTTACTTGAAGTCCTTCCTAGCAAGAATGTAGCAAACAGCAGATCCCTGAGGGACCCTGCAGATACAACAGCAGGTCCCGTCGGAAGGCATCCTGGAAGGCATCCTTGGAACACAGGCGCAATTAGTGGTTTTGTTTTCTAGCATACTTTATGAGACTTACAGGAAGCTGTGATTAGAAGCCTCTGCAGGGCAGAAGATTGAAAACTGGGTGTATTTTCCTTTACCTGTGTCAATATACAAATGTGGCAGGGATTCCCTGGACTTTGCCTGTTTCCATGCTCTTTTCCTGTAACTAATTCCAGAAAAGTAAGGTTAAAATATGGAGCTTCAAGCTCAGAAGTCCATTATTCCTCCACTCTAATCAGTTCCACGGATCTATGAAAATGGGAGGGTATCTGATTCTACCAGTATCCCTAGTTTTCACTCCTGCATCCCCACAGTGCCCCACCCCCACCTCCCTCCCATCTCCTTTGCCCTTTTGTGCTATATTTTAGGAGAGTCTGCTGTTGGAGGGTTTTTTTTTTCTTCTTGTTTTTTTGTTTTTTAAAAAAACTCATTTTTTTCCCTTCTGTTTTCTGGATTTTGTAATTTATTTTTGTAACCTTTCCAGTGATGTCCTGTGGCTTATGCTAACATATGATAAATAAATCACATAGTTGTGTTTGTAGAAAGACCTTATGACATCAAATCATACTTAATAGGAGCTGAGAGGTTGTTTGGTTCTTCTTGGTTTTAGGAAATATGGCATGAGCTCTGTTCTTTTCCCCTTTTAGCCATAGGACATTGGTGCTTTTGGAAAATGAACTGTTCTAAGCTTCTCTCATTCTGTTAGCCTAAATAGTTAAGTAGATACCACCACCTCCCACTCTCCCACTGATACCAGTGCATGCAGCCAGTCTGTGCATGGCTGTAGGGAGCATGCTCCAGCCGCTGGAGCATGGCGGCCTATCTCTGACTCTCTCTCCCACCTCTAGAGCCTTTGTGTTAGCAGTGGTGCTTGGTGAGCCTATCCCAATTCTTGATGGACTTTTGACCGGTCTGATCTTGTGCAGTTCTATGCCTGCAACCAGGGGAACCGAGAGCTCATCTGGGCAGCAGTGGTCAGTCCCCCTAGCCTCTGATACATTGTCTGTCTGCCCTGTCTTCCATGACCATCCCCTAAGTCTTCACAGGAGAGGGTATGACATAGATTTCCCATCAGAGCTGAGCTCTACACAGGCACTGAGGATCTGTACTTTGGCCAGCTATGGCTCTGTTAGCCACCATTCACTGCAAAAAGAGCTTCTCAGGTAAGGGTGGAGACATACTGATCTCTTGGTATAAATGTAAGTAGTGGATTTGGGCTTTCAGTCTTTTACCCAAGTCTTAGCTTTAGGAACTAGACTTCAAAAGTAGGGCTTGTTCTAACCTCTCGGTTACTCGGCTGCAGACGGCAGTCTGTTTATATTGGATGGGCCTTTTGTTTTGCTTTCAATATTGCAGTTGTCTTGTCTAACTCTGTAAGTTATCAAGGGCCCAGACTTTTATCTTCCATTCTCTTTGTCTTCCAACCCTATCATAATTTACTTCTCAGAACACAGTGACTCTACCTCACAGAAAATGGTTGCCACAGCACAGACAAGTACTGACAGAAACACCTCAGATTCTCCGTGTATTTAAGTTTGAATTAATTTTGGAGTGTACTACTTTTAGAAACCATTTGGTGCTGCCACAGGTTTTGTGACATATCCACCCCCAGCGATGTGAAGATATGGGGCTGTTTACTCAGCGAATGAGCTCTTGTTTTCAAATACATTTATATTCATCTTAACCTGAATGCTATCGTGTGCTATCAGTGTTTTTCACTTTACCACTTTACCACTCTATTGTCCTTGCTTCATGTCTGTAGCGGTGTTGAGAAGATGGGTAATATACTGCTTAGATTCTGTATTCCTAAGGTATCTAATTGAAGCCGGGGTGTTTGGTTATTACATGACCATTTACACTTACATATGCTATGTTTTATAAAGCTCTGAAATGTTTTATTATTTTACTTGATAGCGTAGTTAGCTGTTCATTCTATCAGTTTAGCCAAACTTGCTGTCGTCTCAGCTCTCCATGCTTTCCGTCTTTTGATGAGAATGCAGTCTCCTTACCCTGCACAGCAGCAGCAGTAGCCACGTGACAGTCCCGGTGACTCAGTTTGGGTTTATGTGGATTAGATGGTGCTGATTTCATCCTTCAAGAGCTCTGCACACACATCCATAGCAGAAAAGGAAGAGCTGCTTTAAACCCTGAGGTGCCTCCATGTCTGCCTTTAGGTTGTTCATGGGAATAATGAGTAAGGCTTTCTGATAACTGTATTCTTACCCTGTGTCTTTGATAGGGTGTTCCAGTGATGGCAATCAGAGACAAGATGATCTCAGAAGGACTGGACCCAGAGCTACTGGAGTGAGTAATAGTTCTATAAAATCACATCTACATAATAGGAAATATGTCAGTTACAACAAAAACATTCCAAGCTCTCTCTTATGTTTCCTATACAGTGTTTTATAGTTGAGAATATGATCATCATAAATCATGCCCATGCTATGTTAAAAAGAAAAGGAAATATCATAGGCCACTAAAACCAGCCAAGGCACACTTCAGGAGATGAAATTCAGTTATGAGTCTGCTCAATTTTGGTGGCTGGGCTTATAGGGTTTGTTGTTGCTGTTGCTGTTGCTGTTGTTGTTGCTGTTGCTGTTGCTGCTGCTGTTGCTGTTGTTTTTTGCTGTTGTTGCTGCTGCTGCTGTTGCAGTTGTTGCTATTGTTGCTGCTGCTGTTGTTGTTGCTGTTGTTGCTGCTATTGCCGTTGCTGTTGTTGCTGCTATTGTCGTTGCTGTTGTTGCTGCTATTGTCGTTGCTGTTGCTGCTGTTTTTCCTAAAACTGACTTTTTCTTTGGCAGTGATGTGACAAGATATTATCTACCTCAGTTTCTACTCAAGGTGACAATACATAAGAAATTATTCTACCCTGACCTAGGTTAATCCAGTCTAAGAAGTAACTGGGATAAATAGTAGTCCTGGTGCACATTCATGGTTATTATGAAACAGATGTCAGGGTACATGCTATTATAAAATGTCTTTTAGAAATGCTGAGAAATGATGCCTCAGTACATTGATAATAATTCATCCCATCCACGCCAACCTTGCTATGTGGGTTGTACATCTGAATAAATTGTACATCTTAATGGGCTCTTCACAACTCTTCTGCTCTGCAAGCACCAGACACTTGTGAGGAGTCTCAGACACTTGTGAGGAGTCTCTCCAGTTGGAGGTTTTGCTTGCCCGGTGTTACCCGGGCGTTCAGACTGTGCTAGCAGTATGCTTTGGAATTTTTCTTGGCTCCAGCACTTTTCCAGAGGAAAAGGTGTGCATTATGGAAATGAAACACCATAAAAGTCATCTTCTCATATTTTATCTTCAAAAATGTAAAATTCAAGAATGTCTTTAAACCTGCCAACAATGGATTTTCCAACATGTATGTTCACTTGGTGTGTTTCCAAATGGCAGAAGGATCGTCTGCAAAATGTGGCTTGGTGACTAGAACAAAAGGTATCTGCGTTGTTTAAAATGTGTTCTGGAAATTGTTTCTGACATTTTAAAAGGAGTTGAATTGTGGCATGTAGTTTAATAAGAATTGGACATTTGGGTTTAATCTATTTTGGTACTCTCTTTGCATAATTATAAGTACATTTACCATGGATTGAGACTCTTCGCTTCTGGAAATACACAATAGACCATAAATAATAACGAAGATCAAAAATGACCTTTAAAATGATGACATTTCACTCTGGATGACAGGAAAGCCACTGTCCTGTACATCTGCACAGCATCTGCATAGTCTACATGCCCGGTCTGTGGTCCACTTGTTTCTTTTCCCCTCCTTTCTAAACGAAGTCTCTACACGTAGTCCTTTGGTTCAGCAGCTGTTGACACTAAGAGCTGAAGTGACCTTTGCTCCTTTCCTCTTCCCTACCGTGTTAGTCACCAGGACTCGTCTTATCTTCAGTACCACATATGCGTGCTCACTCACATGCCTACAGCCCACTGCTGCTCGTTCTGCCTCTCATCATCTCCCCTGAATTATGGCAGGAGCACCTGCTGTGCTTCTGTGTTCTCTCTCAAGGCATCCCTGTCACTCCACGTGGATTCGCTCATCACTTCATTCTTGCCTGCGTCTAGCGTCTAACTGTCGCATGTAAATGCTTTTCCACCATGTCCTGGATTACTTCTTCAGCTCTTGCTACTTCTATACATTTCTTTTGTGCAGCCATTGCAAATGGCCTGTATTTATCTGAACCTAACATCTTCCTATTCCCTTTTGGCATTTTTATATGTTGTCTTCACTCTCCTCAGAACTCCTTTCTCTCCCTTATCCTGTTGGCCTAGGTAACTCCTTGTGCTTCAAGAGGATTAGGTATCATCACTTAAGAGGTCCAGGGGTGCAGCAAGCTCTTCTATTACTGTTAGCAAGTGTGAGTGCATGTCATTGTCTACAAATGTTAGGAACATTCAGCTGGGAGGAAATGGGTGCCAAGTTGGAGGGTAGATTCCAGTAACAGCATGGCTTTACAGAAAGCGTCCATAACCACAGCCTAGAGGCAGACTTCTGACCCATTACCTCATGGGCACATGCAGTGGCCACCAGGGGCACTGCTCAGAGTGGACTGACTCACTAACAGTCACCACTACTACCATTCCCTTCTCCTTTTAGCTTAGTATCTGTGGAACGGCCACCTTGTTCGGAGGCCTTCTAGTGCTGCGGAATCTGGTTTACACAGGTTAGGAACCGTCACCTGGGCAGAGAAGTCTGACGTCAAGTACAAGAGGGGATGTGCCATCCAAGGAAAGCACAGCTTTATTTAGAATCTTAGGTATAAAATAAGCCTCTTCCAAGAACTTGCAGTAAAAAGTGTCCTGATTCTCTTTCCTTTAAAAGTATAACTTTTTATACACTCTGTGTTTTTATTAGCTTCAGGTAATGAGACAGACTCCTATAACCGATCTGATCCCCAACATAGGGTCAAAAATAAAAAGGTCTGTGCCTCTAGGGTGACAGATTGGCCTTTGCCCGTGTGCATCTTAGGAACAAGTTCTTGTGATTAAGGGAGGCGCAGGCTCAGTTAGACAAGAGACAGTCAGCATAAGGCAGTCAGGATTAGAGTCTGCCCTGCCACTCTCATCTCTGTAGCCAGGGAGACCTCAGTGACATGGGAAATGGAAAGGGTCAGCTCCTCTGTGATTACGTAGGTGCTTAGCAGAGTTCTGACCGGCAGTGAGTGTCTAGTGAATGTTAGCTGTGGTTTGTGAATGTTTTAATGAGGAATATGTGGCAAATTCTAAACAATGGATTTACCAAGCCTTGAGGTCAGAACGTGTTTATGATCCCGAGTTGCGTGTATAGCCTCATATTTTCAACAGGTGCGTTTCATACACAGCATATCATCTTTTAAAATTATACTCTAGTTTCTCAAACTGAAAACCTCTACTTCCAGTTATGCAGCAAAGAGCAGACCTTTTTATTTTTGGCCCTATGCTGGGGGGATCAGATCTGGAGCTGAGAAAGGTACTCGGGATGGTGTCTTAGTTTGGCATCTATTGCTATGATGAAACACAGACCAACAAGCAAGTAGGGACGAAACAGGTTTATTTGGCTCACACTTCCAGATCATAGTTCATCACTGGAGGAAGTCAGGACAGGAACTCAAGCAGGCTGGAACCTGGAGGCAGGAGCTGATGCAGAGACCATGGAGCAGTGCTATTCAGTGTTTTGCTTCCCCTGGCTTGCTCAGCTTGCTTTCTTATAGAACCCAGGCATGGCACTACCCACCATGGGCTGTGCCTACAACCCCGCTGCTCACTAATTACGACAGTGCTCTACAGGCTTGCCTACAACCAGATCTTATGGAGGTATTTTCTCAATTGAGGCTCCGTCGTCTAAGATGACTCTACCTGCGTGCAACTGACATAAAACTAGCTAGTATGGATGGGATGGAGCTAGGTCTACAAACATTCATGCTCTACTCAGTAAACAGAGTAAATGTGAGTGGCCACTTTATCCAATTCATCACAAAGCCACAGCGGGTATACAAGAAAATGGGAAACTGATAAACATGGCAGAATTTCCAAGAAAAATTTCCATGTTTATTGATGTTCTTTTTTTTTTTTTAATACTGAATGGAACTTTTTTTTTGAAGATTTATTTATTTATTATATGTAAATATACTGTAGCTGTCTTCAGACACACCAGAAGAGGGTGTCAAATCTCATTACAGATGGTTATGAGCCACCATGTGGTTACTGGGATTTGAACTCAGGAACTTCAGAAGAGCAGTCAGTGCTCTTAATCACTGAGCCATCTCTCCAGCCCATCAGTGTTCTTCTCAGCTCCCCCACTAGCTATCTGTGTTAGTTAGGGTTTTACTGATGTGAACAGACACCATGACCAAAGCAGTCCTATAGGGACAGCATTTAATTGGGGCTGGTTTACAGGTTCAGAGGTTTAGTCCATTGTCATTAAGGCAGGAGCATGGCAGCATCCAGACAGGCATGGTGCAGGCAGAGCTGAAAGTTGTACATCTTCATCTGAAGGCTTCTAGCAGAATACTGACTTCCAGGCAGCTAACATGAGGGTCTTATAGCCCACATCCACAGTGACACACCTACTCCAACAGGGTCACACCTTCTAATAGTGCCACTTTCTGGGCCAAACATATACAAGCCATCACATTTCACTCCCTGGCCCCCATAGGCTTGTCTAAACATGAGTCTGTGGGGGCCATACCTAAACATAGCATAATGCAAAATACATTTAGTCCAACTTCAAAGGTCCCCACAGACTATAGCAGTCTCAAAATGTTAAAATCCAAAGTTTAAAGTATTTTCTGAGATTCATCCAATCGCTTAACTGTAATCCCCAAAGCAAGACAGGAAACCAGCTGGGCAAACTCCAAACTCTGCATCTCCACGTCTGATGTCAAAGTGGTCTTCAGATCTCCAACTCCCTTTTTTTTACCTCTGTTGACTACAACAGACTTCTTTCTCCTGGGCTGGTTCTACTCCCTCTAAGCAGCTTTCCTCAGCAGATAGCCCATGGCTCTGGAATCTTAAATATCTTGGGGTCTCCGAGGCAACTTCAATGTTACTAATTAATGTTCCAATGTCTTGAACCTACACATGATCTTCTGGGCTCCTCCAAAGGACTGGCGTCACTTCTCCTGCTCTGCCCTCTGTAGCACTCTTAAGCTCAGGTTGATCCACTCCACTGCTGCTGCTGCTCTTGGTGATCATCCCATGGTACTGGCATCTCCAATACACTGGGGTCTTCCTGCTCCAACTAGGCTTCACCAATAGCCTCTCAAAGGCTCTCTACATGGTGACAGGCCTCAAATCCTTTGGATGACTACTTCAGTCCTGGGTTATCAACTGCAGCCGAGGCTGTATCTTCACCAATGACCTTTCATGGCTGCTCACAGTGCCAAGCCTTATCTGTTCTTCATGACCCCTTCATGCCTTCAAAACAGGTACCACCTGGGTGACCCTTACACATTGCCAAGTCCAGCTGCAGCACAAGTACAACCTTGGCTCTCTCTGGAACACAGCTTCTTTGTGCTGTCAGAAAACACTTCCCAGATTTCACCTCAGTGATGCTGGTCTCTTCTTAATCACCACTAATTTCTTAGCTCCAGGTATCCAGCATCAATTGTCCCAGTAGTCCCTTCTATTTTTCACTCGAAAGCCAGAGCCACATGACCAAAGCTGCCGAGTTCTGCTGCTTGCTGGGACTGGAACATAATGCCTTGTTCTATTACATTATCGCCAGCTTTCTGTTTCCCAACTGCTTCGCTGCTTAAGCTTGGCTGTCCTGGAACTTGCTCTATAGACTGACTTGGAACTCAGAGTTCTGTATGCCTGTCTCCTAAGATTAAAGGTATGTACCACCATGTCTAGATTTAAGCTTTTCTTCACCTAGAACTTGCCCTGTTCTAGGCTAGTCTTGAACTCTGAGATTGGCTTGTCACTGCCTCCTGGGATTAAAGGTTTATACTACTATCCTTGGACCTAAATTTAGCTGGAGGGATCTTATCTCAAGGTTACTTCTCCCTTAATTCAGTGTAATATCCTTGAACACAGGATTCAGCTCCATTTCACTTCCTGGTTCTCCTTTAATAGTTGAACCATATATTTTATAGTTTTCCTTTCTCATCTTTCTATGCTCGTTTAAAATGCTCTTCATGAGACTTAACCAGAGAACAAAGGCTATGATGGGCGTTTCTGAGACTTCCTTTGTCAATGCAATTAATCTGAGTCTCTTCACCTTAGCCTCAGGCAGACTCTTCAAACAATGGCAAAAGTAGCCACATTCTTCACCAAAATACCACAAAACCCTCTCTAGCCCACACACTGAAATTCTCCATCGAAACCTCTTTGGCCAGGTCCACACAATTCAAATCATTCTCAGTAACAATGTCTTTCATGATCCTACTAGGATCTCCCATTGAGTCCCTTTTAAAGCATTCCACTGCTTCCCAAATCCATGTTCTTCCAATCAAACACATGGTCAGGCCTACCACAGCAATACCCCAGTCCCTGTTACCAACTTCTGTTTTAGTTAGGGTTTTGCTGCTGTGAACAGACACCACGACCAAAGCAACTCCTATAAAGACAACATTTAATTGGGGCTAGCTTACAGGTTCAGAGGTTCAGTCCATTATCTTAAGGCAGGAGCATGGCAGCATCGAGGCAGGCATGGTACAGGAGGAGCTGAGAATTCTACATCTTCATCTGAAGGCTGCTAGGCAGGCATGGTACAGGAGGAGCTGAGAATTCTACATCTTCATCTGAAGGCTGCTAGCAGAATATTGACTTCCAGGCAGCTAGGATGAAGATCTTATAGCCCACACCCACAGTGACACAGCTACTCCAACAGGGTCACACCTTCTAATAGTGCCACTTTCTGGGCCAAATATAAACAAGCCATCACACTATCTAACCATGTGATAGAACAAACATTAGGGTTAAACTGATTAAAAATAGATCTCAATTCCACAACTGCACAATTCCAAAAAAAAAAAAATAGGTGAATTTTATTTGGTCTGAATTTTCACTCATTCAGTATTTTTTAGTTGCCAGCTCTCAACTACTGACTAGCAGTACTGGTAAGAATATATCAAACATTTGTGCTGGGAACTGTGCCCAGGTACTCAAATAATAAGTACACTTTCCACCACTGGGCTCCACTGTCATTGCAACTTTGTCTGATTTGTAGCTTTTGTTATTTTGAGAGTTAAATACACAAATGCTGTTTTTCACCATTTCCAAGCCCCTTTGCCCTTCAGCTCCTTCTGTACCCACCAATTCCCTCTCAAATGTATGACCTCTTCTATAAGTGATGTAAATGTACATATATATACACACATACAATGAGTATTTATATGCATGTACACACACACACACACTTATATTCATCCTGCTTAGTCCACATTGTAGAACTTGCTCATCTGTATGTTTCTATGGTGACCACTTGGGACTGGATAACCCAATTTTGCCTCTCCCAGCTGCCGTTGATTTCAATAGCTGTTTATCTAGGGGTGGAGCCTTAAGGTTTGTATTTAGTCGGTGCTGTGTCTGTTCAGAACCTCAGTGTCCACTCTTCCCTTGAGCACCTGTTGCTATACCACAGAGCTCTCAAAGACCACTGATTGACAGTAAAACTTTAGTATTACATTGAAAATCCATAGGAAAATCATTTGAGTAAATACTGCGATTTCTTTCTGCGACCTTCTACTCAGCCATAGTTATTCTAACAATATTTTGTTATATAGTTTTCACTAAATTCAACTGCTTTAGATGTAAAGAAAATAAAAGTGATTTCAAAGTATCTATATAAATATTTTTCCAAAGAATGTTTATTTGATTTGTATATCCTTCAAGTGGCTATGGTTTTAAGCACAAAATTAAATATTTATTTAATGAAAAAAATATTAAATCAACAATCTATGTGTTTTAAACACCCCATGTTCAGAGTTACAAAGCCCATGTAGATTAGCTTGAGCCTTAGGGGAAGTCACTGGCTCCTGGTGGGAAGTGCAGGCATTGGAGACCCAGATTCTCAGGAGAGCTGAAGGCTGACATCCTTCTGTCCTCCTGCTTCATCACACCATGTGTCTCTGGCTACTGAGGATTCTCATCTTTGAATCCTAGCAATGGGTGAGCCCGGCAGGTAATCTAGCAATGGGCGAGTCCAGCAGGTAATCTAGCAATGGACGAGTCCAGCAGGAAGTCTTCTGTTTTGCCAGCTGAATAAGAGGAAAGCCTCTTCTGCTTCATAATCCACAGCTGGGCTCTAAGGACACATTCTGATTGTCTGTGCTTAACAAACGTCTTGCTATAGTTGGCCAGGCTAGTATCACGTGACTGAGATGAGCTGTGGGTAGAGTTAGAAAAAGTACTCCTGCGACAATGGTTTTCCTGCCACAGAAGTCTGCACACTCAGTGCAATTCCCCAATCTAAGTCCCAGTGTCCTTCTGCAGAGATGTGGAAGACCAGCCGGAAAACTCACTTGGAAGTACAAAAGGTCCTATGTAGGAAAAACACCCATAGTAAAGGCAGTAAGGCCGAGTTTCAGTTTACACTACAGAGCCTTAATAATGGCTCAGAGACCAGGGGAACAGACTAGAGGACTCAGATGTAAGGCTACCTAGCAACAGCCATTTTAACAAAGATGACAAAAATTAGAGAAAAGGCAGTCTCTTAAATATATCGTGATGGGAAATATCCAGGTATGGAGATCTCTCTCTCTCTCTCTCTCTCTCTCTCTCTCTCTCTCTCTCTCTCTCTCTCTCTCTCTCTCTCTCCCTCCTACACAGTTATCATATGCACCAGACATGTGTGTTCATAGAAAAACTTGTACACAAATATTAAGAGTGGCATTGTTTGTAATAACAAAGTAGTAACACAGCCTTGATATCCTTCATTTGGTGGTGGATACTGGTGTCGTATACAATATACAGAATAATAGCCCCCAGAGAAACAGTAGCATACAGTAATGCTTTACACGGATGAACTAACCAGGCTGGCTGACAACTAACATCCTCCTCTCTGCCTACCTCATCACACCACGTGTCTCCTGCCCCTGAGGACTCTCCTCTCTGAATCCTACCAGTGGAACCTGCAGGAAGCTTTCAGTTGAAATAAGCAGGCCCAGGGGACAGGCATCGTGTGGCTCTGGGATCATTGCACTCACACTGTTTCTTCTTATTAGCATATACTAGTAATGTAATCAACCACGGACACCCTGTTACTTACTCTGCTTTCCTTTTCCTTTTTTTGCTAGTAGCCCCTGGCGCATTTCCATATATTCCCCTCCATCAGGTCTTACATATGAGAAAATATGATGCTCATCTTTGAGGGACTAACTTCTCTCATTTAACTCGATGGCCTCTAGTTCCCTGCAGACGGCATAATCTCCTTCTTCATTGTGGCTAAGCTCCTATTGTGTGTG
Source organism: Mus caroli (assembly GCF_978045245.1). Taxonomy (NCBI): domain Eukaryota; kingdom Metazoa; phylum Chordata; class Mammalia; order Rodentia; family Muridae; genus Mus; species Mus caroli. The sequence goes on from NW_028227264.1 coordinate 87,687,881, forward strand.
TATATACCACGTTTTATTTATTCATCAGTCTACTGATGAACACCTAGCCTGATTATTCTATAACTTGGTTATTGTTAGTAGTGTAGTACTGGACATGGGCATGCAGCTATTGCTATAGATAGCTGATTCTGGTTCTTTTGGAAATGTATATTCTCAAAAGCAATATATATGAATCAGATGGAAATTCTGTTTTTCAGTGTTTGAGGGACTTCCATATTGATTTTCCTCATAACTGGACACTCCTACCAGCAATAAATAAGCTCAACCAGTCCCCAGCCCCCGCCCCACACAAGGAAAATGAACAGATACAAATAGGAAAGGAAGAAGTCAAATTACCATCAGTTTCCACATGATATGCAGATGATCTTGTGGTTTACAGACCCCAAAGGCCCCCACTGCAAGCCTTTTGCACTTTGAGCAAAGTAGCCGGTTACAGAATGCCATATTAGTAGACAGGAGCCCGGGGGAAAGGAATGTCAAGTACCTGCTGGTGGATAGAGGGTTTTCTTTTCCAGTCACTATGCTCACTGAGAAGAAATAGCTAAGACATTAGTTAGTCCCATTTATAATAGCCTCAAAACAAAGAAAGATTAAACCTAGGCATAAACTTCCCAAAGATGTTGATAACAATGCAAGCTATAAATCACATAAATCACCAGAAATGAAAATTGTAGAAGATAATGGAACGAACTCTTACGTTTGTGGCGCAGCAGAATTAATATTAAGTGGTCACATTGCACATAAGATTTTAAGTTGTGTTCCTTTCTAAACCTAACTATATTTACCCTTTTGATTTAAACAAATTTGTTATTTTGTTCTTAACACAGGATATCTTACTGTACAGGCCAGTATGACCATAAACTCACAGCAATCTTCCTGTCTCAGCCTCCCAAACACTGAGATTATAGGCATGCATCACTCTACCCAGCCAACCCTTTTCTTAAATAGCACTTATTTTAGGTAAATGTGTCTATTGCTTTATCTGCTTGAAATGACATAGATACTAATATAATTTTTGGTGTAGTATTGAAATAATTCCCCAAAGTAACTTTTTTCCTTTAAAATTAACAAAAATGGAAGATGGATATGGTGGTACATCCTCTAATCCCAGCACTTAGGAGACACACAGGAGGATCTCTGAGTTCAAGGCCAGGGTCTGCATAGGGAGTTCCAGAGCTACATGGTGCTCCTCAGTGGAGTCGGGGAGATGTAGACATGAGCCACAGAGCAGGGAGAGACATAAGGAGAATGTACCCTGTGCTGTCCTCACTGCTGCTAGAGCTGTTGTCTCAGGGAAGGGGGACAATTAGTATTTTAGGGTTACAGAGTGTCAATCAAACCTGGAAACGCTGCTTCAAACCTTCAAAACTCTTCTTCGAAGGATACATGTAACTGCCTTAAAGGCATAATCTAAAACTGCTCAGCATAGTCAATTACTTTATATTTGACAGGTAGGAGCAGTGCTACCATGTTGTTGTTGTTTTAGTGACAAGCCAGACATATTAAAATCATATTTTAGCCATAATTATGAGTAGCTAAAAGTAACAAGTAAGACTATATATTGCCTCATGCTAGTGATAATTTCTACTCAATGAGTCTTCTAAATCTTTAATAAGAACCAAGGGACCTGGTGCAGAACTAACCCTGGTCGCTTTAATTAGAAGCACAGAGCTTTCTCTCTTGCTTTCCCCAGCTGTGTGCTTTCCTTGTGTACCTTGCTTTCCGGTAAGTGTGACTCGAAGCTGAGTTAGAGCCCGGCAGTGTAGATGAGTTCCAGGCACTCACATTACCTGGGCCCACTGAAAACATCTGTGTGTGAGGAGTCAGGGGAGGGGTGAGGTACACACTTCTGGGCGTGGTATACCTATGTGTGGGGGTGTGCACATGCTCATGTGTGCTTGTCCAGTGGAGGTCAGAGGACAACCTTGAGTGTCATTCCTTGGGTGCCTTCCACCTGTTGCTTGAGACAAGGTTTCTCAGTGTCCTGAAATGTCACCAGGTAAGATAGACTGACTGACCAGAAGGCTGCCAGAGTCTACCTGTCTCCACTTCCCACTTCACTGTCTCCAGCTTACAGGTGTGTGTTGGTAGCTCTGGCCCTGTGTGTGCTTTGAGGGAATGCAAATTCGGGTCCTCACACTTCCAAGGCACATGCTTTAATGCTGGAGCCTCTCAAAATGACTTTTAAAAGCCCTATTAAGTTTGTATTTTGCTTAGTATAGCACACTCTTACAAAGTTTGGGTGTAAGCGATCTGTGTTTCCTGTTGTGCTGTCTTTGAGACAGTAATTTTTTTTAACCAATTCATACTTTTTATATTCATTCTCTAGAATAAAAACACAAAAACAAAAAGACTGTAAATGAAAACATCCCGTAGACATTAAGAACCTTCTTTGGCTGTGCGTTCCTCCCCCCTCAGAACTTCCATATTGCCGGCACTTGTAGGCCATTCTTGAACTCCTTTCTGCTCCTGAGTCTCCACAGCTTTCAGTCCCTGTCGACTCCTGACTTTCCTCTGTACCCCTGTGTGCTCTCTAGGCTGCAGGAACTTCGCCCTGGGCATGCTAGCCTATAAGGGATCACTTCTCTGTCTATCCTTGTGTCTCCATGGTAATGAGATGCAGAAAGTGCTGAGGAGGCACACCCTGTGTCAGGGCTGGCAAGAGTGCTGTGACCTCTGCAGGAATAGCACTTAATCCCCAAGCAGAGTGCGAAGCCAGACAGCAGCCCGCTGGGCTGTCTGGAGGCTCCTGGTAAAGGACACGGACGTGGCAGGTATATCAGCAACAGCAATCCAAGATGAAGCTAATTTACAGTCTGTAAGTGCTGCCTTTCGCTGGGGAAAAAACTTTCAATTTTTCCCTTCCTTTTCAGGAAGCCAGATGCTCCGGTGCCGAATGGCGAAAGCGCAAGAGCCGTAGAAGAAAGTTCAGATAGTGACTCTTCCTTCAGTGACTAAGGTGGACTGGGGGAATCACACAGAATGTGGAAGAATGTATTTACGTTCTAGAAGAGAGCCTACGCTCCATCTAGCTCTCCGTGATAAAAATCACCAAATGCTACTGCATACCTACCCCAACCTTTCTCTGTTTAAAATTAATTATAATAATAAAGCATTTATAATCTTTCAATATGGTTTGTTGACCAAATAAAATGCTCTGAAGTTAACAGAACAACATAAATTGCTACAAGCTCTGTAAATAGTAAGATGGGTTCAATGAACATTCTAAACGGGAGTTAGTTTGGGTTTACCGATCAAACATAGACTTCATGTAAAAATAAGAGAATGTGACTAGGTTTTCAATTTAGTGAACGTTAGTTTGAAAATTATTGTATATATTTTTATTTTGTAAGCTTATTGAAGAAAGCTCTGATGGAAATTAGTACTGTGGTGAGACGTCCAGTCAGTGTTGGCCACTTATACACAGCTATTAAGCAGTTCATTGACAGTATTTGTGTGTGTATATGTGTGTATATATATATATATGTATACACACATATACACACACACATATATATATGTATACACACACACACACATACACCTTAGCCAATAGCTTATATATTACCAAAGTCAGCTATCTTATTGTATCTATTACTAAATAGAAATAGTGGGGTGGTTGATTACAGTACGGAGTCATCGCCGTCATCAACTCCTTGGTCTCCTTGACAGAACATTAATTTCTAAAGTTAAAAAGTTCTCTCGTTACCTTGCAAGTAAATCTTCATAGCAAATTACTTAAACACAGCCTAGAGAAATGTCTACAATGCCTAGGTGGGAAGATATATACAAGCACTTGATTAATAGTGTTCTTAGTTTAGGCCCACTGAAAGTGGAGTGTGAACAAAGGTCTCCTGGGTCTGTGTGGGTCATCTGTGAGGTTATCCCAGGAAGCATAATCTATAGAACAGGAAGAAGGAGAGGGAGAAAATGAGTGTGAAGAAGTATCATCCAGGCTGCCAGCTTAGGTGTGGATGCCCTGAGGTCCGCAGGGATGCTGATGGAGCCTCCTCATCCCCCAGACAGAACTGAGAGCCTTGGTTAGGCAGCTTCCATAGCTGCCCCTACACTTCTCAGATGTGCTTCCATGGAAAGACAAGCTTACCGAGGACTGAAGATGATCCTGAAACTGTTACCAGACCAGAATGCCTGGGTAATTGTTGCTGTGGGTGAATATGAGCTCAGAACTATGTCCTATAGGTGTGGCTGGTGCCAGAAGAAGAAATGAGGGATACAGGATGCAGCACAGAAAAAAAAAATGTTTGACACTGCGTTCATTGTTTGGCTTGGTACTAGGATGCTAGACAAGCCTGCTGACACAGAACGAAGCTCCCGGTCTCTCATTTCTTTTATCTAGATAGATTTTATTTTCAAACATTTTTTAATTTATAGCATTTTAAGTGGGTAGTATACACAGACCTATAAATTCACCTCACCCCACATCCCCACTTTCCCTATTTTTAAGATCTTGCTTGAGGGGGCAGCCCTGAGCATTGTTGAGAGTTGCAGTGGGATGTGCGCATAGGCTGCAACTTGGAAACAAGCTCCAATCCCTCTGTTGAAAACCTTTAAACCACAGGATGAGTGGGCTGCAGTTTTCACCTTCCTCTATGCAAAGGTCTTTGCTGTGTTGCTTCTCTGCATTCCCTTCATTTCTCCCAAAAGGTGGCAGAAGATTTTTAAATCCCGGCTGGTCGAGCTAGTAGTGTCCTATGGCAACACGTTCTTTGCAGTTCTCATTGTCATCCTTGTGCTGTTGGTCATTGATGCTGTACGTGAGATCTGGAAATATGATGATGTGACAGAAAAGGTGAACCTTCAGAACAATCCAGGATTCTCTATATCGCTGGCTTTTCCTTGCTGCTGGCCTTCCTGCTTAGACGCCTGATGACTCTCATCACCCAGCAGGCCACACTGCTGGCCTCCAATGAGGCCTTTAAAAAAGCAGGCAGAAAGTGACGGCGAGGCAGCCTAGACATACATGGAGGAGAATGATCAGCTAAAGAAGGAAGCTGCTGCTGGGCAGTGGGGCACACACCTTCATTCCCAGCACTTGGGAGGCAGAGGCAGGCAGATTTCTTAGTTCAAGGCCAGCCTGGTCTACAGAGTGAGTTCCAGGACAGGCAGGGCTACACAGACAAACCCTGTCTTGGGGAAAAAAAAAAAAAAGAAGGAAGCTGCTGAGGATGGAGGCAGGTTGGATGTTGGGAGCACTGAAATGAAGTTAGAGAACAAGAGCCTCAAGAATGACCTGAAGAAGCTAAAAGATAAGCTGACCAGCACCAGAAAAATCTTGAGAAAGCTGAAAACGAGGCTCTGGCTACACAGAAGCAGTCTGAGGGCCTTACCAAAGAATAGGACGCCTACTAGAAGAGCCTGCCAAGCTGCAGGCATCAGTACGTGGTCCCCCAGACAAGAAGGCGGAGTAAAGGCTTGGTGTTTCCCTGCCTGCCTCTGGCTTCTACCTGACCCATGCTTACTGCTTCCTTGGAGCCCAGCCTGTCTCTCTGGTACTTGGGTTTATTCCCTGCTACAGACCCAGTTTTCTTCCATGGCTTATAGATCATCATTTGGCATCATTACACATACTGCTCTTATAACAAAAGGGACCCCAGTGTTGTTTATTCAGAGTAATCTTGCCACTGTTCTGCCTGGCCAGGGCACTTTCCACTCCTAGAAGGGTAGAAAAGCATTGGTGACCTGGCCTGCAGTTGAGGAGGCTGCTGTGAAGCAGGTCAACTGTTTTATCCTGAGGGGAATAAATGTTGTTTCGTTATAAAAAAAAAAAATCTTGCTTCAGTGATACATTTGTTAAATCAATACATATTAATGTATTATTTTAAACTAGTCTACAGAGTCTGGGCCGTTCTATGGGTTTTGACAAATGTGTAATAGCTTCAACATTACGGGTTCATACAAAGTAACTTTAGTTTCTTCTGTAGTCTGTATACTCTCCTCTAAAACAGATGGTAGAGAAAACAGACAGTTTGGGCCTTAGGCTCAGCTTCGAGAACAGGAAGTGTAGTTTGTTTCACTAATCTTGTATAGTCTTTTTTTTTTGGTTTTTCGAGACAGGGTTTCTCTGTGTAGCCCTGGCTGTCCTGGTACTCACTCTGTAGACCAGGCTGGCCTCGAACTCAGAAATCTGCCTGCCTCTGCCTCCCAAGTGCTGGGATTAAAGGCATGTGCCACCACGCCCAGCTTGTATAGTCTTTTTTTTTTATATTTATTTTAATTTTTATTATTTTTTAATTTTTTATTAGGTATTTTCTTCATTTACATTTCCAATGCTATCCCAAAAGTCCCCCATACCCTCCCCGCCCCCACTCCCCTACCCACCCACTCTCACTTCTTGGCTCTGGCGTTCCCCTGTACTGAAGCATATAAAGTTTGCAAGACCAATGGGCCTCTCTTTCCACTGATGACCAACTAGGCCATCTTCTGATACATATGCAGCTAGAGACACAAGCTCCGGGGTGGTACTGGTTAGTTCATATTGTTGTTCCACCTATAGGGTTGCAGATCCCTTTAGCTCCTTGGGTACTTTCTCTAGCTCCTCCATTGGGGGACCTGTGATCCATCCAATAGCTGACTGTGAGCATCCACATCTGTGTTTGCTAGGCCCTGGCATAGCCTCACAAGAGACAGCTATATCAGGGTCCTTTCAGCAGAATCTTGCTAGTGTATGCAATGGTGTCAGCGTTTTGAGGCTGATTATGGGATGGATTCCTGGTTATGGCAGTCTCTAGATGGTCCATCCTTTCGTCTCAGTACTATGGCTCAGTACTTAGTGTACACCCGAAGTTCCTAGTCTGCACCTCTCTTGCTGTCAATACAACACTGACCAAACCAACATGGGAAAGGAGAAGGCTTAATTCAGCTTACGCTTCTAAGGGACGAGCTGTCAGGGAGGGGAGTCATGACAGTCACTCATGCAGGAACCCGGAGACAGGGACTGTTGCGGAACCACACATCACAGCTTCTGGCTTCTGTCCCCCTGCTTGTTCAGCTACCTTTCTTTCATAGCCCAGGCCCTCCCACTCAGGGATAGCATCTCCAGCTAGTAGCCTGGGTCCTCTCACAATAATAGCAATTAAGAAAATTCTCCATAGACACACCATCAGGTTTCGGAATGTTATGTGTGTTCCTAGGATTTTAATTTGTGTGCTCTTAGTACTGGAATGGCCAGTGATTTACTTAGGCCTAATTATTTGGTTTTGAAGCCTCCTCCTAAATTTTATGGTTGCAATCTCTAGGCTAGGGATTATTCAACAAGACTAGTTCCTTCTCCTGAGAGCTCTGTTCAGTTCATAGGTAAGGAAAGCTTTCTACTCTGGCCCATGGGAACATGCAGTATCCAGCCCTGTGTGCCCTGGGGATGCTCCAACGTTCTCCCTTCGTGCTTCTTTTCCAGCACTGATAGTTTGCTCACAACCACATGCTGACTACAATTTAGCTAAAGCCCCAGGGAGACTCTTTGTCGGTACCTTGTTCCAGCTCCTCTCTCTAGCATTCTGGGCCCTGACTTGTACTGCTTTGGTAGCTTTATAATCTAAACTCTGTCTGCCCAGTTTAGGAAAACTGCCAAACTGTCCTAAGTTCCTCTTCTCTGTACACTGTCCTGGAAACTGTACCTTCCGTGTCTCTTGTAGGGGTAACTCCTGTACTGCCTGATTTGCAATACCAAAAGTCAATGTTTGAGAAATGTTTAGCTTTTTAAAGAAAAGATGAATTTAATTTCCGTTACTCCCTCATGACAGAAAGCATTTGAGGTCATGGAACTGGAATTTTTTTTGTTTTTGTTTTTGTTTTTTTTTCGAGACAGGGTTTCTCTGTGTAGCCTTGGCTGTCCTGGAACTCACTCTGTAGACCAGGCTGGCCTCGAACTCAGAAATCCTCCTGCCTCTGCCTCCCAAGTGCTGGGATTAAAGGTGTGCGCCACTACGCCCGGCTGGAACTGGAATTTTGAGCATGGAGTTACAGTACTGTTAACTATGAGTTAATGAGTTGCCACCTCGTTATTGGTGATGGGTGAACATCCCTCCCCAGCCCCCGTCCTCTGGAAGAAGCACTGAGCTATCCCACCAGTTCCCACTGCTTTAATTAGACTGTTAAGTCGAATGTTAATTTAGGCCAGAGTAGAAAGCCTTCCTTACCTATGAACTGAGCAGAGCCCTCAGGAGTAGGAACTAGTCTTGTTGAATAATCCCTAGCCTAAGAGATAGTTTGCAACCACAAAATTTAGGAGGAGGCTTCAAAGCCAACCTTGGCCTTTTCAGTTAAGCTAACAGAATAGGGCTTTGTAGTTCAAGATATGCAAGAGATATTGAATGAATGAGGCTATTCCTCCTGCTCTCATTCAGTGAACTTTGCATATATCATAAATATTATTTATTCCTGTTCTCTCTTCCAAAACATGAACTCTTCTTTAACCATCATGCCATGGCCAATATACTTCCATATCATTTCTAAAATGCTCATTGAATCACCAAGAAGCCCACATGAACATATTGGCCTCTTTTTTGAGTAGACCCTCCAAGCAACTATGTGCCCATGTCTTATATAGATTTCTGAATTGTCTTCAGAGGAAATGCTTTGTGTGTTGCATCTGCCAAAATATCATTACCTGGTCCTGATTTAATTCTAGAATTTATATCCCAAAGACCAGAAAGTTCTAGAATAGGCCAATATTGGCTCATTGGCTCTGTTTTCCAGTCCATCTTCTAAAATTGACTTAAGAAACAGCTTGCCTATTCTGATCTTGTTGAAGAACAATTGAATTCAGTCTAAAGTTGATGTCTGTGCAAGACACAGAGCACAGGGGTTCTTTGTCATGCCTCAGATGGTCTTCTTCATCCCTAATCTTACCACATCTGGCCCCTTTGAAAGCCAGAATGACCTGAGCAGAGTGGAATGGCACTTGTCATCTCAGCACCAAGAACAAAACAGAAAGGAGTTCACTTTTAAAAAAAAATCTGCTAGCCACATGGTGTTGGTGCTCACCTTTAACCCCAGCATGCAGGAAGCAGAGGCAGGAGGATCTCTGAGTTCAAGGTCAGCCTGGTCTATCTATAGAGCTAGTTCCAAGACAGCCAGAGCTACGCAGAGAAACACTGTCTCAAAAAGAAAAACAAAAACACAAAGAAATCTGCTGTGGTGTTAAATGTAAAAACTTTTTTGTTTTGTTTGTTTGTTTGTTTGTTTTTTGTTTGTTTGTTTTTTCTCTAGACAGGGTTTCTCTGTACTGCTCTAGCTGTCCTGGAACTCGATTTGTAGACCAGGCTGGCCTCGAACTCAGAAATCCGCCTGCCTCTGCCTCCCGAGTGCTGGGATTAAAGGCGTGTGCCACCACGCCCGGCTTGTAAAAACTTTTTAAGGTGGAAATAGTTGTACATAACTATATTCTGTTAATATCATTTCCTAATTAAGATGCAATATAAGAAGCCACGTAACAAGCCACAGCATAAATGACCTATTACTGCTGTTTTCATTTGGTGTGTGCTTTTATCTTGCTTTTGTTTCTTTGTTTTTATTTTTCCCCTTTGGAACATATGTTTTGTGTGAGATACATGTGAGGCTCCTCCTTTTCATGTGCTGAGCTGTGTGTGTCAGATGCCAAGCTCCTTCAGTTCAGGGAGCTCAGGGAAGATCCAGGATCCCTCCCTTAACTGGTCTGCTCTCTCGGCTCCTGGCTGGAGCATCCATCACTTACGATGGCAAGGGGAGTAGGAGAGAGAGTTTCCTCCCAGGCCTTGTCTTAATCTGAACTAGTCTCAGCTGCAGACAAGAGGCAGAACAGCACCGTGAACTAAAGCAGCTCTGCCTGGAGTCAGCAGTTGAAGGCATTTTACAATTTCTCTCTCTCTCTCTCTCTCTCTCTCTCTCTCTCTCTCTCTCTCTCTCTCTCTCTCTCTCTCTCTCTCTCTCTCTCTCTCTCATTTCCTTTTATTGAGAATAGATTTTTTTCTCATATGATATATCCCAACCATGGTTTTCCCTGCTGCCGCTGCTCCCAGCTCCCCCCCCCCCACCTCCTCTCCAATTAGGATCCACCCCTCCACACCCCCCACCCCCGCTTTCTTCTTCCATTAGAAAACAAACAGACTTCTAAGGGATAATAAAATCAGATAAAGCAAAAACTAACACATCATAATAGTCCAGTATAAACGAACAGAAGGAAAAGCCCCCCCCCCCCCGCCCCGCCCAGGGCAGAGGAAACAGACATAGAAGCACAGAAGCACATGTTCACAAACTCCGGAATCCTATAAAATCACCAAGCCAGTAGCCATACTATATACACAAAGGACCTGTGGGCTAAAAGTGACACAGACAGAGAGAAAGGCAGAGAGAGAGAATATATTTTATTCTGCATGATAGGAATAAATAGAATATGTATAATAAATATGAATAATAAAAAATTTCTAAAAGACTTGTCAAAAAGTTAGGAAACAAGAAACCTCTAAAGATGCTGTTGAGTTCATTTTCTGTTAGCCATCTACTGCTGGGCACACAGCCTACCCTTAAGAGTAGTTTGTTGCCGGGAGGTGGTGGCGCACGCCTTTAATCCCAGCACTTGGGAGGCAGAGGCAGGCGGATTTCTGAGTTCGAGGCCAGCCTGGTCTACAAAGTGAGTTCCAGGACAGCCAGGGCTACACAGAGAAACCCTGTCTCAAAAAAAACAAAAAAAGAAAAAAAAAAAAAGAGTGGTTTGTTTCCTCAGTGGGACTCCCTTGGAGAAAACTAAATTTTTATTTGCAAGTGGTTATCAATTGGAGATAGCTTCTGGGTCCCATGTGTCCATCTGCTTTTTGCCTAGGCCCATGGGCTATCTAGTCTCAGGTTCTTGGTCACCAAGCAGTGTTGGGTCTAGGTTCCATCATGTGGAGTGGGCCTTAGGTCAAATCAGGTATAGATTGGCTAATCCCACAAGGTTGTGCCACCATTGCACTATCATTACACTAGCATATCATTCAGGCAGGACACCACTGTGCATCAAACCTCTCTGTAGCTTTGTTGGTGGATGTTTTCCCTTTGGTAGTGTGCACAGTACCTCCCTGTACCAAAGATGCTAGAACATAGGGATAAAGGGCTCTATGTGGGCATTGGCTTGACTTCTCCATGTTCAATGATTCATGTAAGTGTTTTCTTCAACAATATAGCCATGCCATTTGTTTTGGAGAGAAATAGTCTTACAACAGATTGGATTGTTTGGAGATTCCCATGTGACACCTTTAACTAACAACTCAATTAGATGTAACCATTCCTAGTACTGGAAGCTTCATTTGGTGACAGGTGATGTCCAGTTTGGACTCTGTCTCCCCATTATTTGATGATTTTTATTTAGATCACATTTGTGTATATATGTATTTTAGGAAGCTTCTACTGTATAAGGTTTCCATACTACCCCCCAAGGTGGCCCTTGATTTTCTCTCTCTCTCTCTCTCTCTCTCTCTCTCTCTCTCTCTCTCTCTCTCTCTCTCTCTCTCTCTCTCTCCTCTCTCTCTCCCCCTCCTTCCCTCCCTCCCTCCTCCCCTTCTTCCTTCCATGTCTCCTTAATCTTACCAATCTATTGCCCCCACTGCCCCGCCTTTTCATACTATCTGTTTTGTTTCCCTTTCCTAGGGAGCTCAGTCTCTCGCCCCTACTCCCTTACTCTAAACCTAACTTCTGGCTCTATGGATTATAGTTGGCTACCACTGACTTAACAGCTAATATCCTCACATATGCAAATACATGCTATATTTGTCTTTCTGAGTCTGAGACACCTCACTTGGGATTTTTTTTTTTATTCTAGTTCTGGCCCTGTACCTGTGAATTTCATTATTTCATTTTTCTTAATAGTAATATTCCATTGAGTAAAGTCCCACATTTTTTTTATCCATTCTTCTGATGAGGGACATCGAGGTTGTTTCTGTTTCCTAGCTCTTATGAATGGAGCATCAGTGAACGTGTTTGAGCAAGTGTCTCTGTGATAGGATGAAGCATCCTTTCAGTATATGCCCAAGAATGGTGTAGTGGCCTGAATAGGAATGGACCCCTATAGATGCATGTGTTTGAATGCTTGGCCCATAGGGGGTGGCACTATTAGGAGGTGTGGCCTTGGAGTCAGTGTGGCCTTGCTGGAGGAAGTATGTCACTGTGGGGGCAGACGTTGAGGTCTCAGAAGATCAAGTCAGCCTCATTCTGCTGCCTGCAGATTGATATAGAACTCTCAGCTCCTTCTCCAGCATCATTTCTGCCTGGATGCCACCATGCTTCCTGCCATGACAATAGTGGACTAAACCTTTGTAAGCCACCCCCCCCCCAATTAAATGTTTTCCTTTGCAAGAATTGTCATGGTTATTGTGTCTCTTCACAGTCATAGAAAGCCAAGCTATGACAAGTGGTATGGCTGCACCTTGAGATAGATTGATTCCCACCTTCTGGAGGAAATGCCACACTAATTTCCATAGTAGCTGTACAAGTCTGCACTCCCCCAGCAACGGTGCTCCCCTTCCGCCTCATCCTAGCCAGCACGAGCTCTCATTGGTTTTCTTAATCATAGCCATTCCGCCAGGTGTGAGATGAAATCACAAAGTAGATTTGACTTACATTTCCCTGACGGCTAAGGATGTTGAACATTTCTTTGTTTCTCAACTACCTGAGCTTCCTCTTTGGATAATACTCTGTTTAAATCTGAAACTCATTTTTTGATTGGGTTATTTGCTGTTTTGATTTCTAATTTGTTTTTTAAAAAATATTTTGGATGTGGAGGTGGTGAAGTCTTTTCCTATTCCATAGGCTGCCACTGCCACTTTGTACAAATAATGGTGGCCTTTGCTTTACAGTTTTCATTTTTGTGAAGTCCCATGTATTAATTATTGACTGTAATGCCTATGCTAACAGCGTCCTCTTTAGGAAGGTTTTTTCCCCCTGTGCTAGTGAGTTCAAGGCTATTTCAGACTTTCTCTTCTACCAAGTTCAGTGTATCTGGTTTTATGTTGAAGTCTTTGATCCACTTGGACTTGAGTTTTGTGTGGGGTGATAAATATGGCTCTGTTCTGATTCTCCCACAGGCAGTCATCCAGTTTGACCAGCATCATGTATTGAAGGTGCTCTTTTTTTCCAGTGTGTGTTTCTGGCTTCGTTCTCAATATTCTATGTCTGTGGCTGTGTGGATTTACATCCGGGTCCTCAATTAGATTCTATTCATCAGCTTGTGTGCTTTTATGCCATAACAAAGCTGTTTTTTTTTTTTTTTAATCACTATAGCTCTGTACTACAATTTGAGGTAATGACTAGTGGTATCTTGAAACAGTTATTTATTGCTCAGGATTATTTTTAGCTGTGTGTGTGTGTGTGTGTGTGTGTGTGTGTGTGTGTGTGTGTGTGTGTGTGATTCCAAATGAAGCCAAAGATTTTCCTTTCAAGATCTGTGAGGAATTGTGTTGGAAGTTTGTTGGAGATTGCATTGCATCTGTAGACTGACTATGGAAGGAGGGTGGTTTTTACTATATTAATCCTATCAATCCATGAGCATGAGAAATTATTTCCATCTTCTGATCTCTTCTTCAGTTCTTTCTTCGATGTCTTAACGATTCTTCTTATCATATCAGTCTCTCATTTGCTTGGTGAGAGTTATACCAAGATATTTTTTATTATTATTATTTAAGGTTATTGTGAAAGGTGTTGCTCCCCAGATTTCTTACTCAGTCCATTTGTCATTTGTATAGAGGAGGGCTACTGTTTCTTGTGTTAATTTTGTATCCAGCCGGGCGTGGTGGCGCACGCCTTTAATCCCAGCACTCGGGAGGCAGAAGCAGGCGGATTTCTGAGTTCGAGGCCAGCCTGGTCTACAAAGTGAGTTCCAGGACAGCCAGGACTATACAGAGAAACCCTGTCTCGAAAAACAAAAAAACAAAAAAACAAAAAACAAAAAAATTTTGTATCCAACTACTTTGCTAAAAGTGTTTATCAGCTGTATGAGTTACCCAGTGGAATTTTAGAATACTTGTGCATATTATCATATCATCGTCACATAAAGGTACTTTTATTTCCCCCCTTCCAGTTTTGTATTCCTTTAATCTCCTTCCATTGTCTCAGTGGCTAATCCTTGTCTTATTAGCTAATATTCTAGCTAATACTTCCAGTACTGTATTAAATACAGGTATGGAAAGAATGGATAACCTTATCTTGTGCCTGATCTTAGGCGAATTGATTTGAGTTTCTCTCCATTTAAGTTGTTGTTAGCCAAGGGTTTGCTGTAAACTGCCTTTATTATATTGGAGCTTGTTTTTTATATCCTTAATCTCTCCAGAACTTTTATCGTGTAGGGAAATTTAATTTTGTCAAAGTCCTATTTGGCATTGAATGAGATGATCATGAGGTTTTTATCTTTCAATTTGTTTATATGGTGGATTAAATTTATTGATTTACATATGTTAACCCATCCCTGCATTTCTGGGGTGAAGCCTACTTGATCATGGTGCATAATCTTTTTGATGTGTTCTTGGAATCAGCTCTCAAGTATTTTATTAAGAATTTTTGCCTCTATGTTCATAACGGAAATTAGTCTGTAATTCATTTCCTTTGTTGAGTCTTTATGTGGTTTGGGTATCAGAGTAACTGTGGCCTCATAAAACAAATTGAGCAATGTTTCTTCTGTTTTTATTTTGTGGAATAATTTGAGGAGAGTTGGCATTAACTCTTCTTTGAAAGTCTGGTGGGACAATGTGCTGAAGCCATCAGGCCCTGAGATTTGTTTCAGTTAGGAGACTTTTAATAACTGCTTCTACTTTACTAAGGGTTATAAGTCTCTTTATATAGCTTATCTGATCTTGATTTAATTTTGGTTTGTGGTGCTATCGAGAAAAACGTCTATTTCTTTTGGATTTTCCAATTTGGTGGAGTACAGTTTCTAAAGTATGTGCCAATGAATCTCTGGATTTTCTTGATTTCTATTGTTATACCCCCTTTCATCTCTAATTTTGTTAATTTTTATATTCTTTCTCTTCCTTATAGTTAATTTGGATAAGCGTTTATCAATCTTATTGATTTTCTCGAAGAACCAATTCTTTGTTTCATTGACTCTGTGCATCTTTGTTTGTTGTTTTTTTTTTTTTAATTTCAACATGCATTTGATTATTTCTTGCCATCTACCCCTTTAGGTGTGATTTCTTCTTTTTTGTTCTAGAGTTTTCCAGCATGCTGTTAAGTTACTAGTATGAGATACCTCCAATTTTTTTTTTTTTAGATAGACACTTAGTGCTATGAACTTGCCTCTTAGAACTGCCTTCATTATGTCCCATAAGTTTGAGTATGTTATATATTCATTTTTGTTGAATTCTAGAAAGTCTTTAATTTCTTTCTTGGTCCATTTTTAGTTCAGTAGAGAGTTGTTCAGTTTCCCTAAGTTTGTACGCTTTCTGTTGTGTTGTGTTGTGTTGTGTTTTCTGTTGGTGGTGGTGTGCAGCTTTAATCTATGGTGCTCCTATAGGATGCCAGATGTTATTTCAATTTTCTTGTGTCTGTTGAGATTTGTTTTGTGTCCAATTATGTGGTCAGTTTTGGAGAAAATTCCATGAGGTGCTAAGAAGAAGGTCTGTTGTTTTGTGTTCAGGTGAAATGTTCTGTAGATACCTGTTGGGTCTATTTGGTTTATAACTTCAATTAACTCCAGCATTTCTCTGTTTCGTTTTTGCCTGGATGACCTGTCTATTGGCAAGATTGGGGTATTAAGTCTCCCACTATCAGTGTGTAAGAGTCGACGTGTGATTTAAGCTGCCGTGGTATTTCTTTTATGAACTTGGGTGCCCTTGTGCTCGGTGCATAGATGTTAAGAATTGCAATGTTCTCTTGGTGGTTTGCTTCCTTTGATGTGTATGTAGAATCCTTCCCTTACCTCTTCTGATTTGTCAGATATTAAAATGGCTACACCCCCTGGCTTCTTATCGCCATTTACTTGCAAAATCATTTTCAATCCTAAGGTAATATCTATACTTGGTGTTAAGGTCTGTTTCTTGGATGAAGCAGAAGGATAGACGCTGGTTTTGCATCCATTCTGTTAGTCTGTGTCTTTTTTTTTTTTTTAAATTGGGAAATAGAGACCATGGATGTTGAGAGTTATCAATAAGCAGTGTCTGTTTATTCCTGTCATTTGGTGGTGGTGGTGGTGGTGGTGGTGGTGAAGGTGTGTGTGTGTGTGTGTGTGTGTGTGTGTGTGTGTGTGTGTGTGTGTGTTTCCCTTCTTGATTTCCTGATGTGG
Source organism: Mus caroli (assembly GCF_978045245.1). Classification (NCBI taxonomy): domain Eukaryota; kingdom Metazoa; phylum Chordata; class Mammalia; order Rodentia; family Muridae; genus Mus; species Mus caroli. Next base: position 87,704,124 of record NW_028227264.1, read on the forward strand.
AATTCTTTGTGTTTTCTTGGGTGTGGTTAACTTCTTTAGATTGAACTTTTCCTTCTAGTACCTTCTATAAGCTAGATTTATAGACAGATATTGCTTAAATTTACTTTTATCATTTCTCTGTTCTGCATGTTTGGTGCTTTGATTATTGTGTGCTGAGAGGACTTTCCAATATGGTACAGTCTATTTGGTGTTCTGTATGCTTCTTGTACCTCAGTAGACTTCTCCTTCTTTAGGTTAGAGAAATTTTCTTCTGACTTTGTTGAAGATATTTTCTGCATCTTTGACCTGGGTTTCTTCCCCTTCCTCTATTCCTATTGTTATTAGAGTTGGTCCTTTCATAGTGTCTGAAACTTCCTAAGTGCTTTATGCCAAGAGTTTTTTAGATTTAACATTTTCATTGACTGAAACATTCATTTCTTCTACTGTGTCCTCAGTACCTGAGATCCTCTCTTCCAGCCCTTGTACTCTGGTTGGTAAGGCTTGCCTCTGACATTCCTAAGTTCTCCATTGCTACATTTCCCTCCTTTGGGTTTTCTTTATTGATTTCTCCCTCCACTTTCAGAATCTTATTCATCTCCTTCCACTCTTTATGCTTTCGTTGATATTTCAAAAGAATTTATTCCTTTCCTCTTTAAGGATCCCTGTCACATTCATGATGACTATATTAAGATCCTTGTCTTGTGCTTTGGCTATGTTCCAATTCTCAGGGAATGCTGCGGTAGGGTTCCTGGATTCTAGTATTGTCCCAGCTGTTAGTGTGTTTTTACACTGTCATATAGGCATCTGGGTTCAGGAAGACTGTAGTCCTTGGTACTGACATCTGATCGTGTCTTTGTTGGGTGGGTGTTTTGTTCTTTGGTTTCTGTTGCTGTTGCAGGTACTTAGTGGGGTATGTGACTGTGTTGTCTGGTAGGGAATGCTTCTGGGATCCTGCCATGTGTGGCCACTGTGGGTTTCTGGGTAAAATGTGTTTCTAGATCCTGACAACTGACACTCTGAAGTGGGCATGGGATAGAGTAGTGGTGAGGGAGTGCACAGGAGAGAGGAGAACAGAGGGTTCCATCAGTCTCTGCTTACTTCCCTGGGAATGGAGGCAGAGCAATCCAGAAGAGGCAACGATACGATACGTAGTCTGCTACAGAGCTGGGAGCGCATGAAGATCTAACGCTCTCCTGCTTGCTGCTCTGGCTCGCTTAGCTGATGGCTTCCCAGGGAGTGCATGGTGGAGTTAGGGGTGGGGATATAAATTGATGAGCAGTCTGGGAGGAAGCTTGGAGGGGAGGGTCTGTGTGATCCACTGGACATGGGGAAAGAAAGGAAGTGCAGGCCACAGCGGTGCTCTACGATAGAGCTGAGGGTGAGCCTGGGGGGGTGAACTTGGAGGAGAGGAGGGAGGGAGAGGTAATGAAGATCTACCTTTAACCTGCTTCCCTGGCTGGAGATTGCTTTCATACATGGTCTCGCAGTATATCTCTGACTGATTTGGTACCCTGTAGCCCAGGTTGGTCTTGAACTCATAACAGTCCTCTTTTCTCAGTTCCTAAATGCTGGGATTAACAGGCGTGTAGCAGCAGATGAGTGTTTACTGCTGCTTTTAAAGGGGGCAGTCCCTAAAGTGCTGTCTTTACTCCACACTGACTTTTAAACTTTGCAATAGTAAATCCAGATCCTTAAGACCTACAAAATGTTGGCGTCATTTAAGCAACTTCGTTGTTCATCCCTACATTCCTGGAGTTTATCGTTAGTAAAATGAACTAAGCCTGAAGGTTTGGGGAGACTTCTTCTTGGTTTTAGTTCACCATCAAGACAAAGTTAAAACACACAGTCTATTTTCTCATTCTTCTGAGATATTTGTTAATATATAGCCATATTCTCCTAGAAGGGTATTCAAGTCTATATAGGAGAAGCATATATTTCTATGTAGATAGTTGAATTTAATAGGAAAGAAATAGACTCCATAGAGTTTCTTTGGTTCATAAAAAATATATATATTATTAAGCCATTTTGGAATGGGGACAGCAGATGAGTAAGAGGTAGCTGCTAGAGTTTCCCGGTATCATGGCGGATCCACAAGGATTCGCCACCGGAGGAATCAGATTTTAATATGGCTTACAAGATTAGGTTTTAGTGGTTGCACCCAGAGATTGAGTTACCATTGTTTCTGAAAAAAATATTATTAATATTCATAATTATTTTCAGCTTGTTGGAATATGCAGCTCAGTTAAATCAGTAAAGCACCAACAGACATAACACAAAACTCTGTAGAATTAATTTAGTAAAGAGAAATGTAAGGGCTATTTCCGGGTCGGAAAGATGTCTAAGTCAGAGAAGGGTTTTCTGTGCAGGTCTAAGGTCCTTCACTCAGAACCTAGAACTCCCATCAGACCCCAGCATGGTGGTGCATGCTTGCTATCCCAGTTCTGAGTCGGGATTCCTGGGGCTCCCTGACCAGCTAACCTGGGCTACTTTGCCAGATCCAGGTCAATAAGAGACCGAGAGACCCTATCACATGCAAAAAACAGAAACAAGATAAACCAACAACAAAGATAGAGAGTACTGAAGGCTACCTCTGGCCTCTGTGCGCACACACACACACACACACACACACACACACATGTATCCACACAAACATACACATAAAGGCATACATACGTACACAGACACATATATACAAACACATCTCACCCACCCCCCTAAAAAAAAACTCTTGACTTTACAGATAAAGTGAAAAAACATCTTGAACACAAAACTTCTAAAGCACAGGTGGATGTCATCTATAACACTGGCATAAAACGGCTGAGTTTAATTTATTTTCCTTCCTTTTATCTGTCCTAATAATTATAATTTGAGAGCAGAGCCTTTCAATGTTGACTGTAATTATTGGGCTAAAGAGGTTGCAGTTGACAAGGTTACAAAATTCAGCATGGAAGGGGGAAAAAGAGAGAGAGAAAGAAAGAGGAGAGAGACAAAGTCAAAATAAGTCTCTTCCCTTGAAGGGACAACGTGAGAAGGAACAGCTTGTTCGCACAGTGACGTCATCGCTGCCGAGACAGTGTGTGAAATGCTCAACATGAGAGCCCTTCCGTTTCATCTGCAATATAACGCTGGTGACAGGTATTCAAGAACTGCGTGTTCTTCCAAAAGGTTCACTGTCTACTGAGTACTCTCAGCCCATCCGTACACATAAAGTGCTCCCAACTGTTTTAAAGCACAGCAGACCCTCTGTGTGACAGGCACGCCTCGGGTTGTAATTCTCCCCTTTGGATTTCAAAGTCATAACTTAACTTCTGGATTTTTTTTTTTCTTTTTGCTTGCTTACATTTCAAAGACAGTGGATAAGCCCTTGCTTTTTTTAAAAAACAAACAAACAAAAAACAAAGCCCATTGGTGTTTAAAAACAAACTCACTTCCTAAAGGCAAAGAGCTTTGCAGAATGAAGTAAAATACTTTACGTGGTATCTCAGACTCTTGCTAAGTTTATTTTCATTGTATGTATAATCAGTTCCATTTGGTTTCACATCCTTGAGGCAATGTCACATTCTATGAAGTACTGGTGCACACCAAGTTTGTAGACTCACAGGAGTTTGTTGATATAAACCTGGAAATTTCATAAAACTAGAACAAATTAGGCTAAAAGTCAATCTGATGGTCAACCCAGTACGTTTCTTCTAGCTCGGAAGAGAAAAACTTGGGAGCCTAACCGTTGAATCCAGGAATCCCTTTCTGACAGTTTCCTGCTGTTCACCATCCTGAAAGCAAACCAATCCTTCAAGCACCATCTCTTGAGACTTGGCCATTGTTATTTGGTGTTCTAACAGATGTTGGCTCCAGGCTCTTTGCAGGAGAGCAGTATTTAGCAATAACTTCTTTAGAAAGGGTGAGTCCATCTGAATATGTCAGACAACAACTTGCCTGATGTGAAAGTTATTAATACAAGCACTCCCACTTTGTCCGTCTGCTTTTTAATGACCAAAAGTAATGAGCCTTTTTAAGACTTGTGTTTCACCAGTTTTTTTATAACATGCAAACCGTACAGAACATTGTGACCATTAAAGCAAGCTTGCAACTACACTAATCTCCATGGAAATGCTGGAATGCAGATAAACAATCCCAGACAATAGGGAAGAATGAACTAGCCTGTTTATTAGGCTTTGAATGTCTCCCTCGTGTTCGAGTGAGCAGGTTCCCTACAAGGAAAAAAAAAGTGAGAAAAAGCAGGGAGGGGGTACTGTTTTATTATGGAAATAGAAAATAACATTGCCTTTCAGCAGTTCTGCCAATACAATGGAAATATAAGCCATGTATCTTATTTAAAATTTAGTATTATCCAAATACTAAAATAAAAAGAAATATTTAAATTTCACTTCAATATTTTTAATCTACCCTAGCATTCCAACATACCACCAGTAAGAATATAGGAGTATCTGACATTAATTTTCTCATATTGTCTTTGATATTGGCGATGTTCTCCTGTATCTCAGCTGGCCTGCAACTTCCTCTATAGCTGAAGACACTCGTAGACTCTTGTCCCCAGATCCCTAGTCCTGGAATTACACGGTATGCCATTCATCCCAATTGTATAAGGTACTGGAGCTACAACTCAGGGCTCCATGCACATTAGGCAAGCATTCTACCAACATCAGAGTCCCTGGATTCACCACATTTCAAATGACCTAAAGGGCCACTGTGTTGTTTAGAAGAACATGTATTGTATTTTAAGAAGTAGTAGAGTCTCATCAATGGAGAACCCTTGCGATTTTCCCTTTGGTCTTGTTAAGACGTTATAGAGACCACACACGCTCTCTGGCTCCTGAGGTCTGACATTTCTGTCCAGATTGATCATGCCTTAGGTGCTTTTCATAACACCAGGAAGCAGGCTCACCGGAACCTGCTGGTATTTTGCCCCAAAGCCAAAGGTGAATCTTGGTTGCTGGCTACAGTATTAATCTTCTAGAACCTTTCTCAGCTGCAGACCGCTGTACTCTCACAACCGTTGTACCATTGAGGCTGATTTGAGCTCAAGAATAGACCCTGGAGTGTCTGATGGACTCAAAGCTCCTGTAACCTGTCCTGCATATCAAGCAGCACCCAGGACTGAGTGTCCATCATCAGCAGAGAACTGGCTTGATTCATGTTTATCGCTCCATCACCATTGACTTCCAACAGCATCCACGAGTAGCCATGTAGTTACCTAGTCATATGATCACTCTCCAACACTCTTCCTGCATGCTATCTGGACACATGGGAGTTACTTGCCAAGTTTATATACAGTTTCTTTCTTACACTCCTTTTACACTGTAAGACACCTTTTCTTCTTGCTTCGTCTTGGATCGTGTCAAAATCCTACTCATCCATATACTGTGGAATCCAGTATATAGCCTAGATCTGCTTGTTATTCTACAGGAAGTTTCCTTGAAATCTAAAATCAACCTTATCTCTAACTCAAGAAACTGGTACAGCTTCCAAGGATAAAAACTCTGACTTCAGACTCTGTCCTATACTCATGCAAAGGGTAACCTCTCAGGACAAGCCAAGTGTGAGCTTGCCTTTGAAGGTTTCCCTTTAAAGCTATTTTTAAAATAAGAATTAATGATTCACCAGGCAGTGGTGGTGCACGCCTTTAATCCCAGCACTTGGGAGGCAGAAACAGGTGGATTTCTGAGTTCAAGGCCAGCCTGGTCTACAGCGTGAGCTCCAGGGCAGGCAGCGCTACACAGAGTAACCCCGTCTCGAAGCAAAGCAAAACAAAACAAAAAAATTAATGGTTCTTAAATATAGCTGTGCCAGAAAGGGGTCCAAACTTCAATATAAATCCTTGAGCCTCTTTTCAAGAGCAGAGCCCACATGAATGCTCATCTTGCAGCTACCCAGAACCCTTTTAGTAGCTCTGTGCACATTCCATGCATGTTTTAGGCCCCGTACCCTCTCACCTTCAGCAAACTGACCTTCATCCCCCTAAAGCTTGCTCTCCAAACTCTTTAAGTTCTGCAGTGGATGTCACTTCAACTAGGCATGTTCTACATAGCTTCAGCATCAACCAATGCCGTCCTACACTGAGCCCTAGGCACACAGTTTCCAACCGACACAGCTGTTCATCTTTTCCCATCACCTACTTCCAAGGCAGACTCTTCTGCCTGATGTCCACAGCCCACCCATGCTGTGACCCTAATGTAACATCGTAATGGGATCTCCTCCCACTCCCTACATAAACTCCAGACAAAATGTACTAATCAGCTCCCAAATGCATCCATCCAGCATCTGGGCCTTGTATCTGGAGCATCCTTATTGTTTCCTTAGTTCCCCCAAATTCTTAGTGATTGACATGTGATGCCAATCCATCAAGTCCCAACAAAAACTGCTCCCTCTTCTATGAAGTCTTTCTGGATTTTCCAGCAGGAAAGAACCCTTTGGTCCTTGAATCTCTATTAAGCCTTTTTGACCTTTACATTGTAAGCTTAGTTGTGTGTCTTGTGTCTCATCTTTTCAATGATAAGAATAAAGTTCACTTATTTAATAGATATTTATCTATGGTATTCACTATGGGAGACACATAGAATATTTATGTTACATATTCCTGTCCTGTACCTACCATACATATCTGATTCTGCAAGTACTTAGCAAGTATTTGTGTGCTACATGACTAAATCCCTCATTTGTTTAAAAACTGTATGTCCAACTGGTTTTATTGCCAGAAAAGGAGAGCAAGAAACGTCTCACATCAGTCTGAGTAGGAGTTCAAACACAGATGCACTTGACTCTGACCCCACTTAGCCATAGGGACCTTGGCAAGCCCTAACATACACAGAGCCCTTTGCTCTCAACTTGCACACATTTCTAACAATGATAACCATGACTACAACCACAGGGAGCTTGAGCATCCGATTTCCAAACCTATTGCAGCTGAAAATTGGCAAATGAGGAGCAAGAGTAGAAATGACCAAGTATTTACACAGGCATTAGTAAGACTGACATCAACAGCAAGGGAAGGTCTATAAAGCTAACACATCACACACACACACACACACCAATAATAATAATTGAAAATAAAACAGTATTCTGTGGCCATTTAGAACAGGGACAAGCTGTTCTACATATCTCAGAAGGGCCTGAGGGCTTCTCAGGGGTTATAGGTCACTACTACTTTTAATGGCAATCCCAAGTGTTCCGACTGAATTGTGTTTACAACGCATTGTTTCAGAAGAACATATTGGAAACGTTTCCATCCAAGACAATTAAAAGTAGAACTTTGGGTGTTTAAAAGGATAAGTCCTCAGCCATCTATTAAACTCATTTATCCAGAACAAGTCTCCTCCCACCCCACCCCCACCCACAGTCTCTGAAGCCAGGATTTTATTGTACATCCTTGTATTGCTAGGTTTGTTTGCCTCAGGACATTTGTTGGCTTCAAGAATTTAGTTCAATCTTCATTCATTAACTTGTATTCCCATGTTATTTGCAAAACCCTCCAAGTGGGCCAATAGAGGACACAGAAGACATCGGCCTTAGGTTTGTCTTAGAGGTGCTCAGTGAAAGTCTCCTTGAGCAGGTAAGCAATCTCTATATCCTAATGGGTAATCCTAATGAAGGAGAAGCAAATGGATAGATGGTAAGACAGTTAGGCATTGTGTGGGAAAGGACCATGGGTAATGAAGAAGGGTTCTTAGAGCTGTGCCTCTCAACTAGAAGTTGGAGATTTGAGGTCATCTGGGGTAAAGAAAACAGCACGGAGGGAGAACAAGCTAGATGCAAGAAACAGCAAGTTTTCTTCAAGTGATCTTAAGGAGCCAGCCTGGCAGAGCCAAGGGCCTTGCTTGGATGTAATAAGAGAAGGATGACTTTGGAGCGTTTTCACAGTTTTGTACAGACCTCTGTGACCGTCTAAGGCCACGTCTCAGTCTGCTTAGGCTGCCATAAAGAAAACACACCATACATTGAGTGGCTTCAGCACAAGATGTTGATTTCTGTCCAGTCTGGGGAGTTGGCAAGTTCAAAGTCAAAGGGCTGACTTATTTGCTTCTACCAGCTTCTGTCTTCTTGGTTTTCAGGTACCCAGCTTCTCACTGTGTCCTTGAGTGCTAGGGAGATGGTAAGCTATCTGGTGGCCAGCCCCATCACAATGCCACCCCTCTGAGGACCTCATCCAACTTTTACCACCCTCAGAATCACTAGATTGAGGATAAAGCTACAATCTATGGATTTAGGGGAAATCAGTCTTTTCTCTATAACATAATATGAATGTAAATCAGACTTTTTTTGCTTTGCAAACTCCTAAAATCAAGATTCAGATGGTTTCTGTCTTCAATCAGTTATTTTTCTGGGTGGTTTACGTGACAGCCAGTTGCAAGCTGTAAGGCTGACTTGGTTTGCCTCCTCTGTGTTTATTTTACAGACAAAACCATAGAAGATGTAAATGTTTCCTTTGGTTAAGAGCTCTGGAGAATCCTGCTTCTACGAGTCACCAGTTAGTGCTGTAGATCCTCTTCGGGCAGTGGCTAACAGAGCCATTGGTAGTTGAATATGAACAAATACACACCCTACAGTTTGTTAACTGTAAGGACTGGGATTTACTGGCTTGTTAAGATGAGCTTCTAATAGCAGTTCTGTCGCCTTTCTCACTAGACTCTAAGTTAAGTAATTGTTGCCCCTAATCTCTAGCCCTACCAGAAAGATGGAATTTAGTGAATAACTTAATAAAGGTCTGACTATAAAACAAATTCATATATTAACACTAGACTAAAGGAAAACTATATATTTCTCAAAGTAAACTTGTTCTGAATTCACTAGGATCTTTGTGACTGTTAGATCATGCTTTTTTTTTTTTCAACAACTTAAAAACAAATCATAAAATCCGTGATTTTAAAGTCATTCGTTCATGGACACAGTCATTTTAATGCAACCTACATATCCTGTTGAATTGGCTGCTTTGTGTAATTGGGAACCGATTTGAATGTTCACATGACAAGGAAAATTGCAAGCTTAAATTTATTAACATGTTACCTTGGCAGAACACCAGACCTCGTAGTAGCAAAATATGGAGAGAAAAGATGTTAGTCTCCAAAGACTTGAGTTTGATTTTGAAAGTAAACTGATGCTCTTTAGAGAAAAAAAAAATCATTCTTATGGAACCATAGATCTGGGACTATAAAGCCATTTGCTTGAAAATTATTCAAGAGACATAATCGTAATCAAACAAAATCTTAATGTGGTGTTTAATTGGAATTTCTGTTGAATATTCAGGTGTTTTAAATTTACCTCAGCAATTTCAATCCAGAGCAGTTGTTCACTCCCTGCCAGATAACTCTTGGGTTAAGCCCACACATAATAAATATAGTTGTCAGCTATACTATGATACAGGGCACAAGGTGTATCATCACTCTCATGTCAAGTGTCTGACTGAGACTATCCTTACAAAACACATTTGAGCAGATGAACTAAAGTTTAGGTATAGTTAGTTAAGGAAAACTAGCCCACGCCAATGATCCTATGACTGGCATACTGCTGTTGTTCAATGGGTGATCCTTGAGCAGAAAATACCAGCCTCCTCTGGAATCATGTTGGAAACCAAAGTCTCAAACTCTACCCAGACCTGCTTAAGAATCTCTGATTGTTAGGAGCTGGGGAGATGGCTCAGCGGTAAAGAGCACTGGGTGCTCTTCCAGAGGTCCTGAGTTCAATTCCCAGTAACCACCTGGTTGCTCACAATCATCTGTAATGGAACCCAATGCCCTCTTTCTGGTGTGTCTGAAGACAGCTATGGTGTACTCATATACATAAAATAAATTTTAAAACTTTTATAAAAAAAATCTCTGGCTGTCTCTGCGTCTGTTTCCATCCTCTGCTGGATGAAGCCTCTCAGAAGACAGTTGTGATAGGTTCCTGTCTGTAAGGACAGCAGAGTATCATTGATAGTGTCAGGGGTTGGCTGTCTTACATACGATGGGTCTCAAGTTGGAGTAGTCATTGGTTGACCATTCCCTCAATCGCTGGTCCATCTTCATCCCTGCATATCTTGTAGGCAAGAAAATTTTGGGTTGAAGGTTTTGTGGGTGGGTTGGTGTCCCCCTCCCTCCTCTGGAAGTCCTGTCTGGCTACAGGAGGTGGCCACTTCAGTCTCTGTATCACCCTCTGGTAGGAATCTCAGCTAGGGTCTCCCCCGTAAACTCCCTGTATCCTCCTCCATCCCAGGCCTCCAGCTAGTCCCAGAGATGCCCGACACACACTGATTTCCATTCATACTCCCAGCCCTGTCCTGCACCAGTCCCTACACCTGATCCCCACCCCCACAGCACACCCCACCCCATATCTCACCCAGAGACCCATAGCCAAACATCAGGTGGAGCTCTAGGGAGTCTTTTCGAAGAGTTGGGGATAGAATTGAGTGAGCCACTGGGGTCAGTGACAGCACAAGAGTCAACTAACCTTAGCCAAAGGGGGCTCACAGAGATTCAACCACCAACAGGGGCTGGACCTAGGCCCTCATACATTTGTAGCAGATGTGCACCTTAGTCTTTATGTGGGTCTGGAAAGTGGGGGAGTCTCTGACTCAGTCCCTGGACTGCTTTATATATAGTGAGAGAGAAGGTGCTTAGTTCTGCTGGAACTAGATGTTCCAGGATGTGGTGGTATCCAGGATGGCTTCCCCTTCTCTGAGGAGAAAGGGAAGGGGTAATGGACAGGAGGAATTTGTAAGAGAGGGAATGGGAGGAGAGGAAGGAGGGGGCTGTGATTAGGATGTAAAGTAAATTTTAAAAAATCATGAAAAGAAAAGAATCTCTGGTTGTAGTCATGACCGATAATGCCTTTAATCTTTAATCACTAATGGATCGCTGTGAGTTTGAGGTTAGCATTGTATACATAATGAGCACCAGGACAGACAGAGCTACATAGGAAGACCCTGTTCATGAGGGGCGGGGGAGAGGGAAAGGAAAGAAGAATCTTTATCATCGTGTCATTTGCAGTAGCAGCATCTCTGGCTATGGGGCTGCAGAGGCAGATATGAACACTTACTGTTCTTACAGAGGATCCTAGTTCAGTTCCCTAGCACCCATGTAGAGCATTTCACAACTGTCTGTCCAGGTCCAGAAGGTCTGACAACTTCTGACCAAGCAGGCAACCACATTAATGTGTATATACATTAACAATGTGTATTAACAACATTAATGTGTATATACCCCTTCCCCCACCCCCCCCCGCACCCCTGGCCAACCTAACCTAAGCCAAAAACACACGTACACATGCTGAAAATGAACATAAGTCTTTGGAAAGAATCTCTTTTTGTGGATGTAGGACTCTGGCTTTACCAGATATCAGGCAGGTTCTAATGTGAGCAAAAGTTGGGAAAGAATATATGTTTCTCTCTAATTTAAAAAAATATATGTATACTTCTTCCAGGTTCTTCTGTAGTCCAGAAAATTAATGTAGTATCCATTTCTTTATTTGTACAACATGCATAAGTAATAGTCTTTGCAGCGGTGGTAGTGATTCTTACATTTAGAATATAACATAAGCAGTGATAAAAATGGCAGCGTGTTCTTATCTATAAAAATACAAACAAAACCTAACGAGATTGTCATCCTGCCAAGACCTGACTACACATATTGACTTGGGATTAAAACAGCAATCACCAGCATTGGCTGTCACCTGAGTGTTTGATCTTAGCCATTCTGACTGGTGTGAGGTGGAATCTCAGGGTGGTTTTGATTTGCATTTCCCAGATGACTAAGGATGTTGAACATTTCTTTGGGTGCTTCTCAGCCATTTTTTATTCCTCAGTTGAGAATTCTTTGTTTAGCTCTATACCCCATTTTTAATAGGGTTATTTGATTCTCTGGGGTCTAACTTCTTGAGTTCTTTGTATATATTAGATATTAGCCCTCTATCAGATGTGGGATGGGTAAAGATCTTTTCCCAATCTGTTCATTGTCGTTTTGTCCTATTGACAGTGCCCTTTGCCTTACAGAAGCTTTGTGATTTTATGAGGTCCCATTTGTCTGTTGTTGATCTTATAACATAAGCCATTGGTATTCTAGAAAGAGGAACACTCCATTGTTGGTGGGATTGCAAGCTGGTACAACCACTCTGGAAAACAGTCTGGCGATTCCTCACAAAATTGAACATAGTATTACCTAAGGACCTAGCTATATCACTCCTGGGCATATACCCAAAAGATGCTCCAACATATAACAAGGACACATGCTCCACTATGTTCACAGCAGCCTTATTTATAATAGCCAGAAGCTGGAAAAAACCCAGATGTCCCTCAACAGAGGAATGGATACAGAGAATGTGGTACATTTACACAATGGAGTACTACTCAGCTATTAAAAACAATGAATTCATGAAATACTTAGGCAAATGGATGAAACTAGAAAATATCATCCTGAATGAGATAACTCAGTCACAAAAGAACACAAATGGTATGCACTCACTGATAAATGGATATTACCCCAAAAGTTTGGAATACCGAAGATACAATTCATGGACCACATGAAGCTCAAGAAGAAGGAAGATCAAAGTGTGGGTGTTTTGGTCCTTCTTAGAAGAGGGAACAAAATACTCATGGAAGCAAATACAGAGACAAAGTGTGGAGCAGAGACTGAAAGAAAGGCCATCCAGAGACCTGGGGATCCATCCTGTGTACAGTCACCAAATGCAGATACTATTGTGGATGCCAAGTATATGCTGACAGGAGCCTGATACAGCTGTTTCCTGAGAGGTTCTGCCAGAGCCTGACATACACAGAGGCAAATGCTTGCAGCCAACAATTGGACTGAGCACAGGGTCCCCAATGGAGGAGCTAGAGAAAGGACTGAAGGAGCTGAAGGGGTTTGCAACCCTATAGGAAGATGAACATTATCAACCAACAAGACACACACATCCCAAGAGCTCCCAGAGACTAAACCACCAACCCAGGAGTGCACATGGAGGGACCCATGGCTCCAGCCACATATGTAGCAGAGGATGGCCTTGTCCGGCATCAATGGAAGAAGAGACCCTTGGTCCTGTGAAGGCTCAATGTCCCAGTGTAGAGGAATGCCAGGGTGGTGAGGCAGGAGTGGGTGGGAGAATACTTTCATAAAGTCAGGGGGAGAGGGGACGGGATAGAGGGTTTCAGGGGGCAGATCTGGGAAAGGGGATTACATTTGAAATGTAAATAAAGAAAATATCCAATAAAAAATAACAGTAATCACTTATTTCAGTCGAATCTTAATAGATAAGGTTTTTTAAAACAAAAGACTTTTAATATTTTGTTGTAAGAATAAAATAACTTTTAAAAATTGTTGGAGTGTTAACAGACAGTAAAATTAAATACAACATGTCTCTGTGTCATACCACAGCCATGGCCTACAGAGCAGCTGGCCAGCTATAACCTACTTTTCTAAACTTTCTCAGCTCTTTCTCTTCAGATTTTGACAGCTGATGTATAGCATCTTCTCCCAAGTCCGTGTTATTTGTTTCTTTGGCTTCTTCAGTAAGATCATATTCTTCATCTGAATCATCACTTTCTTTGTTTCCCTCCATATCTACATCATCAGGAATTTCTTCCACACTTTTAGTCTCTTTAGACAGCAGCAGTGAGTTTACAAACAGAGAACCGAGGAGCGAAGTTGACGTCAGTACATGAGCTGGGTGTGAAGAATCTTAGTAACTGCAGGTATGGTCTCTGCTAAGCGGAGTTGTAGCAGTTCAGCCTCTGGAGTTTCAGTTAACTTTGCATCCTGCTGTTGCCTGCCTTTTCCCAATATAAAAGAAAATGGGGTCGTTGGCAAACTTTCTTCTGCCAGCAGCCATCTGCTTGTTGGTGTGAGTTTCTCTTTCGGGAGATTTTGTGATGTTAATAAGCACTGTGTTAGGAAGTAAAACTGAGATCTGTTCAGCCACTGGTGAGCTTCTGAGGGGAGTGATTCTGGGACATCTCATGGAACAAACACTCCCCACTGGACTTCCTCTCTGGAGACATTCTTTTGAAGATACAATAGCCTTGGCTTGCTAGGTTTAAATACAAACAGATCTGAGCCCACTGAAGACCAAGCCACTGCAGCAACATGGTCTGAGTAAGGGTCAGGTTCCAGAACTCTAACATTTAATTTTGCACTCCACTGTATTGAACAACTGAGCAGATCCCAACAGCAGAGGATGTCTTTCTCAGCAGTGCCGAGAAGGTACTTGGAGAGGGTCCGTCTTCCAAAGCAAAGGTGCCTTATTCTCCCAGTTCATTGGCAAAATGTACATTTTAGTTCCCATGTTTCTGAATCCCATATCGTAACTATTTCTCAAAACTAACTGCTAGCAAGGAGCCATCTTCAGAGAAACAACAATTGGTTGCTTGATACTTGTGGTAACTATCCACAAAGTCGCAAGTCCAGCCAACAGCTTTTTTGTATAGATCAGAGTCATCTGTTAATATCCACACTTTGAAGTGGCCATCTCTGCTAGCTGTGACCAGTATGGGTTTTTCATAGTTTTCTGCATTACTGGAACAGAGAGCTGTGATGTGGTCAACGTGTGGCATGGTCATCTTTGTGTTAAGAACAAACCCTTGGATTTTTCTTGCTATAGCTCCACAGTTTCATTTGCAGCTTCAGCTCATTTTCATTTTCTTGCTGTTGTTCAACTGTTGTCAACCAAGTCCCAGAGCAGCCAAAGGCAGCCTTCGTTAGTTCAATTTGGGTTAGACCCTCATCCTTGATGTACTCTTGCTGTATGATATTTAGAGTATATAACTGCTTGTCACTGCAGGTGACCAGGCTTTCCATTCAAAACCAAAGCTTTGGTTCTTGGGTCAACCATCAAACCAGTAGATACCCTCCTATCCTTTACTAGGCCTTGAATTACTGCAGACACATCGAGATTCTGGTGAACAATTATTATCTTGTTATCAGAGTGAAAAGTACAGAATGAGTCTCCCCATTGAGACAGAGCTGTGCTCAATAGAAGATCCTAAGCGTAGAAGAAACTTTGTTCTTCTCTGATCCGTCTCGCTACTCCACAAGCACACACTCTGGCCCACCACTCAGCAGACTGGTGCCTGTTACTGTAAAAGCCAAATCCATAACCATGTTGTGGTGCCAATGTGAGCATGTGTATGTGTGCTTCTTATCATTAGGAAAATTCCTCCAAAGGCAGATACTGCCACCCTTGTGACCTGATTCGATGCAGTCTTCCTTTGGGTGGCAGGCTACACCTGTGAACTTGTTCTTCACATTCTTCTTGGATTTTGTTGATGGTAAAATATAATTGCATGGTTTTTTTTTTTCCTGCTTGAAAAAAATAAACAGATTGCAGCGACATATTCTCCCTCATTTCCTAAGGCAATGCATTTTGTTTATGTAATCCAGAACAAAGGTGAGCTCCTTGGCTTGTAAGGAAGATGGAATCTTTGGTGTGAGGAGAAATAAAGAGGGCATGGAATTTAGGTCCAACAATGAAAGTCTTTATCAAAATGCCAACAAGATAGTCCCACAGCTTCATTGTGCCATCAAAGGAACAAGAGTAGAGCTGCAGGTGGTTGCTGGGGTTGGTGAGGATTCCAGACACCAGATGTTTGTGCGCACATAGAATGTGTTCACTCCCTTCTGTGCCCGTGCTCTAGACCCTAACGGAGTCTCCAGAGATACAGAAGACATACTTGGAATCCACAGAGAACACGGCTCTCCTGAAGTTCAGCCGGCTACCACTGCAGTGAACCACGTGGACTCTCTCTTCTACCATCCTCACACAGATGCAGGAACCTGATAAGACAGATTTTAATATAAGCTTAGAAATAAGTACCGTGCCAAGAGGGAAAGAAAAGGCAAGGGCAGCCATCCAGGGTACTGTAACACAAGTGTAACAGAACACCGAAAGATGGCAATCTGAATCTATTGCTAGGAAGGGTTGTCTTGACAAGTAATGAAACGTATTGACAGCAATACCAGGCTGTCATTGGAATGTCACAGAGACACTGGCGTTTTCAAGCAAAGTGACTGGAAGTCATTCAAGATATCTGCGCTGTTATAACAGACCAACTACAGATATTTTTATTCCAAACTCCTGGGTGAGAAAATATTTGGAATGAAGTACAGTGCATGTATATACAGGCTTATATGGATAAAATTTGATTTTTATTTCCCTGGAAATTTAACAGTCTTTTTTAGGAGTTGAGAGCCAGTGTCCAGGGACAAGAGGTTGACTTAATGTGAAGCCAGTGTTTATGTTGTCTTGATAGGACAGAGAATTCCTGCTCTGCTTTCTGTCTTCCACTAAGAGCCTGGGGGCTCTGGGGTGTGGTGCTTGCTTCTTCAAAATATTTCTAAATTGTTTCTCAGTGTTTTGTTTTGTTTTATCTCAAAGCTGCTTTCTTTATATTGCTAGACCTCAAGAGGCTCATATGGAAAAGAGAACAGAGACATTTGACTATTTTGCTGGTTTTCATTCTTCTTTTCAATAGAGAATTCACTAGAAACTGGAAATCATTAAAGTCTATTTTCTAGCCTCAAAGTATGCGCCTCTGCCTTGCAGTAGGCTGGCTTAAACAGATTGGTAAATTCAATTTCACAACTACAGAAAGAGTCCTTCTCCAAATCAGTATGTGGTCGTTTCTGTAGATTCTTGCTATTTATGTATTAAAATAAAGCAAAGCGGTCCTTTCTAACATTTTTATTTAAACAGAAATTCAACTCTGTTGTTCTGAATGCTGTCTCCATCCCTTAATGCTGTGCCAGCAGTTCTCAACCTGGGGGTCGAACACATCTGGGGGTCACCTAAGACCATCAGGAGATACAGATATTTACATTACAATTCACAACAGTGCAAACATACAGTTATGAAGTAGTGGTAAAAATATGTTATGGTTGGGGGTCACCACAACATGAGGAGCTATGTTAAAGGGTCTCAGCATTGCCAGGCAGTGGTGGAGCACGCCTTTAATCTCAGCACTTGGGAGTCAGAGGCAGGCAGATATCTGAATTTGAGGCCAGCCTGGTCTACAGAGTGAGTTCCAGGAGTGCCAGGGCTACACAGAGAAACCCTGTCTCGGAAAATAAAAGTTGGGGGGGCAGGGGGGGTTTCTCAGCACTGGGAAGGTGAGAACCACTGCTCTCTGCCTTCTCTAGCCAAATTTATTTTTTTTCTTTTGCTCAGTCACTACTGTTTTCCTACTATATCAGGATCTATTAAGGGTTAGCATTATGCTGTGTGTGTTACCTGGAGAAGAACTTATAACATCTACCCTAGCTTCTCCATGTTGCTTTACCCAATAAATCCCTGGAGTTGCCATAAATAAGTAAATAATCAAACACAAAAACAATAACAATTCCAGTAAGTTTCCCATGCCTCCTTTTCCAGTAAAGATTCTTCATTAAGGGCTTATAATGCTGTTGGTATGGGGCAATACAGGATAGGCATCATTATCATTCTCTGGGTCTCATTTTTATCATCTGTGAAATGGACACAGTAAACAGTTTGGCTGCAAATTCCACATTTAGGGTGAAGAAGCTACTGTCTTCACTAATTGATTGCTAGGCCATAGATGCCTATAGACAGTAGATACCAACGAGATTTAAGTAGCTAGATAAATGAATTCTACATGTAAAACTTTTAGCCTAGGGCCTAGAACATAGCAAGTGTTCAGAACACATGAAGGTTAATGTATTTTTAGCTATTTTTGTGGAATTATCTACCTGAGCCATGTCCACAGCGTGGTTTGGTTATGGTAACTAGGCCTCAATAAAGCCCTTTCCAGTGGCATCCTGAAATAGTAACTCCTTGGCAAGACAAGAGTTAGCGGGGAAAGCATTGGACCAGAAATCCAGGAGATCAAGGTTAAGTCTGAATCCAACCATTCCCTTAGAAGGGTTGATTTTCAACCATTAAAGAAGTCTCTTCACCTCCTTGCGTCTGTTGCCTTCATCATAACACAGATAATTTGGATTGGGAGATACCTCTGGGTCTTCTGCCATTTGGAAAACAAAACAGGTCTTTGTCCCTGAGCATTTGAAATTTATCCTTCATGTATAACATACTTGTTTTATACACCACACACACAGACACACAGACACACACACACCTCCAATGTGTGTGTGAGCCAGTGCCTGCTCTGGGTTTTTACCTAATATAGCAGTATTTCTTCTAGAGCAATGGACTCCTCTCTTCTTTTAGCCTCTTTTGGTGACGGTTACATGTTTGGTGTACATCTGGATCTGGCATCCTTATTAGGTTGTAAATGAGAAAAGTCTTAAAAGGAAGGCATGATTAAGGAAAGTTGGTGACCTGCTGTTTTCATTCCAGCCCAGTGTGATTTCCCACTTTCATACTTACCGATTTTCATGCTAATTATCTGTCCTTTTTAACCCAGCCAACTGGTCGGGTGTGTATCTGTGTGTACCTCATCCCTCTGTACTAAAGGAGTGGTCACGAGGTGCACACTGTTTTTGGACACCATGCTAGAGGATTCTCTCTCTTAACAGTTCTGAGGAATCAGAGGTTCTAAGGCCCCCAGTCAAAGTTCAGCCCTTCCTGCCTTTCCCAGCATTCAGCAGGCTAAACAGCAGCTCCTTGTTTCCCAGCATTCAGCAGGCTAAACAGCAGCTCCCTGTTTCCCAGCACCTTGTACAGACAGCCGCCTTCTGTGGAGGGCTCAAGTCCTGCACCAGCCACTGACTGAGACCTCCACATCTCTTTTACACATTATAAGAAACCATTTTCTCGCCGGGCGTGGTGGCGCACGCCTTTAATCCCAGCACTCGGGAGGCAGAGGCAGGCGGATTTCTGAGTTCAAGGCCAGCCTGGGCTACAGAGTGAGTTCCAGGACAGCCACGACTACACAGAGAAACCCTGTCTCGAAAAACCAAAAAAAAAAAAAAAAAAAAAAAGAAACCATTTTCTCTAGGCTGCTTATATTTTAGGAGAAGTTCGTTTTTTTGGTATTATCAACATTCATGTTAGTATTTTCTTGTAGTTTGAAGACTAGAGAAATAAGAGACTGAATGAGGCTTTTCTTTCTTTTTACTCTCTCTCTCTCTCTCTCTCTCTCTCTCTCTCCCTCCCTCCCTCCCTCTCCCCTCCCTCCTCCCTCCCTCTGTTTGTGTGTGTGTGTGTGTGTATGTGTGTGTTCTGCTGAAATTTGAGCCTGGAGCCTGTGCGTGTTAGACAAGTCCTCTGCTACTGAAAAGTAGCTTTTACACAAAACTAAACTTTATTTCTGATTCCCAGCAGTGTGCAATGAAGGCAGCCTTGGTCAGCCGTTAATGTGCTCAATCTCATCTCAGGCACCTATTGCTCTTCCAGGAAGAGACCAGCATTTGGTTCCCAAGCACACATGTCGGGAAGCTTATAACCATCTATAACTACTGCTGTGTGCCATCTGATGCCCTTTTCAGATCACCCCATGCACCTATGGTACTTCTTACAGGCCCTCCTCTTTGACCTTCAGGGTCCTTTCTATTGAGGCCACCAGATGACAACAGAGAATGTGGAATATTAAATAAAAGGGTTTTATTGGCCAGGGCCCACAAACCATTGGCAACAACTTAGATACATGGCTATAACCTAACTTCTGGGAAATGTAGTCTGGATACAAGCCATGTAGAAAGGACCTGGAGAGTCAGGTGTGGTGGCATGCTTCTGTGATGCCAGCAGTTGGGAAGCTGGGGCCAAAGGATCATGAGTTTGAGACAAATCGGGATTACACAGCAACACATTGTCTCAAAAAAGCAAAACCACAAGCAAACATGAAGAAACGGTACAGGCGAGTACACACCAAGTCACTGGCATCAATGACGGAAACACACAATTACAACTCAGTGTTATGTGTTATCAGTGATCCAGATAAGCAGTCAATACGTGGAGACTGAAGAGATAGCCCAGAAGTTGAGAGCACTTACTGCTCTTCCAGGAAGAGACCAGCATTTGGTTCCCAAGCACACATGTCGGGGAGCTTATAACCATCTATAAATACTGCTGTGTGCTATCCGATGCCCTCTTCAGATCACCCCATGTACCCACACATACATGACCTCATACATACAAACACAGTTTTTTTAAAAAAGGTAAATCCTAAAAAAGAATCAGCAAATGGTTACCCTGTGTCTTAGTCAGGGTTCTTTAGAGTCACAGAACTAATGGGATGTCTATTTGAGGGAATTTAATGTGATGACTTACAGTCTGTAGTCCAACTAACCTAGCAATGGTCAGCTATGAATGGGAAGTCCAAGAATCTAGTAGTTGCTCAGTCCCACAATGCTAGCTGTTTAAGATGGTCTTCTGTAGAAGTAGGTTCCAACAGATGTGCTGGCAAGTAAGTGCAAGCAGGCAAAGAAGAGAAAATCTTCCTTTTCCCAAGGTCCTTATGTAGGCCTCTAGCAGAAGGTGTGGCCCAGATTATAAGGTGTTACCACCAAGCCTGGATCTAGGACTTGCTATGTCCCACGATGACCTTGAACTCAGAGATCTCCTTGCCTCAGTCTCCTGGGATTAAAGGTGTACTACCTTGCCTGGACCTAAGCTTTTCATGGCCACTATGCCTCAAGAACTCCATTCGAAGATCCAGGTCAGAAGCTTGTGTCTTTCAACCTCAAGATCTGGATCACAGGTGAGCCCTCCAACTGCTGGATTATAGTACATTCCAGATATAGTCAAGTTGACAACCAGGAATAGCCATTACACCTTGTTACCTGAGTACATCAGATCCTATCAATTAACCACTGTCTAAACCCCAAATAGACACAAAGTCTAGTGTTAATGATCTCTGCCCTAAGAATAAGCAGTATAATTACAAGCTGGTACAACCACTCTGGAAATCAGTCTGACGGTTCCTCAGAAAATTGGACATAGTACTACCTGAGGACCCAGCTATACCCTTGGGCATATACCCAGAAGATGCTCTAACATGTAATAAAGACACATGCTCCACTATGTTCATAGCAGTCATATTTATTTATAAGAGCCAAAAGCTAGAAACAGCCTAGATGTCCCTCAACAGAGGAATGGATACAGAAACTGTGGTACATTTACACGACATTTAAAAACAATGACTTCAGGAAATTCGCAGGCAAATGGATAGAACTTAAAAATATCATCCTGAGTGAGGTAACCCAATCACAAAAGAACACACATGGTATGCACTCACTGATAAGTGGATATTAGCCCCAAAGTTCAGAATACCCAAGGTGGATGCTTCAGTGCTTCTTAGAAGAAGGAACAAAATACGCACAGGAGGAAATATGGAGACAAAGTGTGGTGCACCAGAGACTGCCCCACCTGGAGATCCATCCCATATACAGTCACCAAACCTGGACACTATTGTGGATGCTGGGAAGTACTTGCTGACTTGGAGCCTGATATGGCTGTCTCCTGAGAGGTTCTGCCAGAGCCTGACAAATACAGAGGCGGATGCTTGCAGCCAACCATTGGACTAAGTGTGGGGTCCCCAGTGGAGAAGTTAGAGAAAGGACTGAAGGAGCTAAAGGGGTTTGCATCACCATGGGGGGAGCTCCAGGGGGCTAGACCACCAACCAAAGAGTACACGTGAAGGGACCCATGGCTCCAGCCACATATATGGCAGAGGATGGCCTTGTTGGACATCAGTCCAAGGATCAGCCCTTGGGTCTGAGGGGGTTTGATGCTCCAGTGTAGGGAAACACCAGGGCGGGAAGGTGGGTGGGTGGGGGAGCACCCTTATAGAGGCAAGGGGAGGGGGAATGGCATGGGGCATTTTTGAAGTGGAGACCTGGAAAGGGGAAAACATTTGAAATGTAAATAAAGAAAATATCCAAATATATATATATACATATATAAACATATGTGTGTATGTTATTTAAAAATATATATATATAATGAAAAAATAAGAATAAGCAGTAGAGCTGGGCATGGTAGCACATACCTTTGATTCCAGCACTGGACAGGCAGAGGCAAGAGGATCTTTGTGAGTTCAAGGCCAGCCTAGGCTACATAGTGGGCTTCAGGACAGCCAGAACTACATAGGGAAACCCTGTCTAAAAAAAAAAAATGCTAAAAAATAACGCACTTGGGGCTGGAGAGATGGCTCAGTGGTTAAGAACACTGACAGCTCTTCTAGAGGTCCTGAGTTCAAATCCCAGCAACCACATGGTGACTCACAACCATCTGTAATGGGATCAGATGCCCTCTTCTGGTGTGTCTGAAGAGCTACAGTGTACTTACATATAATAAATAAATAAATCTTTAAAAAAAATAAGGCACTTAATCAACTCTAATGCAAAGAGGAAAATGGATAAAATAGAGGAAATTCCACATCATATTTTCATATTATATGTCTATTTGCTCCAAATTTGCATTTTTCTTCTGCTTGCATCTGTAGTCTTTAATCACTGCCTGGCATGTAATAGGAGTTATAAAAGCAACATTTTTAAAAAACTTATTGATTCTTTGTGAATTTCACATCATGTAACCCAATCCCACTCATCCCCTTCTCCCTCCATATTCACCCTCCTCCACCCTTGCAACCTTCCCCAAAGGAAAAAGAAAAAAAAAAATAATAAAATCTCATTACGGGAGCTGCAGTGTGTGACAGTGTGTCCCCCAGTGCACCCTTTTGTCCACACTTCTTTAATTACAAGTGTTCATTGCAATGAGTCATAGGTCTGGTTTAAGGCCTCTGACTTCTTCTACACTATCAATACTGGACCCTCACTGAGTCTCCTCTCAGCATCCCGTTGTTGCTCTGAGTCATGGAGATCCTGCAGTTTTGGCTCTGCAAGATTGACCCAGAGGCAGCATTTTTTTTTCCAGGGGACAAAATAAAGAATTGTCTTGTAGGCACGTGGAAAACAAACTAGTTATTTGTGACTGTGGGTTAGGTCATGCTCAGTCCAAGCCTGGAAGGTGCAGTGTGTGTTCTGGGTAGCGCAGATCATATTGGATGTGTGCAGAACACACCCAGCACACTTGGATATGGTAGCCTGGAGAACAGAGCCATCTGAAAACTCATCTAAGAGATCTGCATCATCATCTAAGAGCTGGGCTTCAAGACTTTCATCTGTGCGGAAAGAGGAAGGTCAGTCCCAACTGAAGATACAAGGCTAGAACCCAGCGTGAGGGAAATCAGGTCACAGACCAAGAAGAAGGCCATTATGCTGAGGAAGGGGGAGAAGTAGAGGAAAGGCAGAGAGGTTACCGAGCACCCAGTCATGTGTTAACTGTCATGGTAACTAAGGAACTCATTCAGTGAACACCTCCATCACTCTGTTGGTCAAAGATATCGCAGGTCCCATGTGGAGAGTTGGAGACGTGGACTTTGCCCCTTGGTGGTTGAATGGCATGGTCACTCAGTGAAAAAAAACAAGAAAGCTCCATTGACTCCTAAGGAGCTTGTTCAAATTACATCTATTTCGTTCCTTACTTGTAAATAACTTTGGTAGCC